>NC_057798.1:297567353-297753991 GCF_018294505.1 Triticum aestivum | reverse complement strand
GGGGCGCTTGAGGCACACGTGGTCGCCCCTGGTGGGCTTCAGGCGGTGGGGACGGCGGTGCTGACCCATTGGACGGTGCCAAGTGGCGGAGCTGGAGTGGGCGGCGCGGAAATGGAGGTGGGAGGCGGCGGAGATCCCAGGAGGAGGGGGATTAGCTGCGGCTGGGGTGAGGGAAGGGGTAGGCTGCCCAAAATGGAAGGAGGAGGGGTTTAAATAGGTAGGGGTTAGGGTTAGAGGGTTCTTTGGGGGGGGTTGGATCCTCCGATCTCGATCATACTGTCCGAGACAGAGGGGGGCTTAGCTGACGGGTTGGAGGGCTGTGTAGAGTGGCTAGGGAGAGAATAGAGGAGAGGCCCGACAGTAGTTTCGGAGACCGAAACGTCCGACGAATAAACCGGCAACGGTGCCACTACGAATGAAGGTTGGGCTATCAAACTAGCTCCGATTGCGACAAAACTTGACAGGCGGTCTACCTACACTATAATAAGACCGCACGCCAAGTTTCAACCCATTCCGAGAACATTTTTGTGCCACTTATAAAATAATATTTCGGAGGTGCCGCAGGCGCGTGCGAGTGTGAAAGGGCTCAGAACGGACAACGAAGAGAATCGGGGAAACCCGAACGGATGCTAGTTTTGGAAAACATGCAGATGAAATGCAGATGATGACATGGCAAAATGCAACACGCAAGCAAATGACATGGCAACAACGACGAATAGCTGGAAGACACCTGGCGCATCGGATTCAGGGCGTTACAAATGTCCTATTTCTGACACACTGTTTCTCTGTGGCGTACCTGGAGGTGTGAGCTGAGGTACTATACCTCAGCTTTTCAGATGATCATCAAACTCCCAGCTCATGTACTCACCTCCATGACCAGATCGTAGAAACTTTAAGTCTTGCCGAGCTGATTCTAAACCTTGTTCTGAAACACTTTGAACTTTTCAAAAGTTTCTGACTTGTGCCTCATCAAATAGATATATCCATATCTACTCAAGTCGTCGGTAAAAGTCATGAAGTGCTGACAGCCACCTCTAGTAGTTGTGCTCATTGGACCACACGCATCACTGTGTATAAGCTCCAACACCACAGACGCCCTCTCGCAACTCTTTGCAAAACGAGACTTAGTCATCTTGCCTAACAAGCATGATTCGCATGTCTTGAATGACTCAAAGTCAGAAAAAATTAGGAGCCCATCATCATGGAGCTTGTTCATGTGTTTCAAACTAGTGTGTCCAAGTCGGCAATGCCAGAAGTATGTCAGATTTATCTCATTAGGCTTATGCCTCTTGACATTCACGTTATAGACTGGTTCCTGTTCTAGATTCAATATAAATAGCCCATCAACAATGGGCGCATACCCATGGTACATACCATTTAATATAATTCTTCATGATTTTCGGGTGAGTTTTTTATTTACGGGGATTTAAACTGAGATTCTCCATGTTAGGGGCCGAGCCAGACACCGAGACAGTTGTAATTCATTCACATTCTTGGCATGGGACCTAAACAGGCATCCGAGGACACATGCATGATTTTTGTAGCCATTTTGGTGCACTAATTTGAATTATGCACATTAAATTAATGCTTATAAAACCTCATTATAATGTATAAAAAGGCCAAACGAACCCTGAATATTTATAGCAGTTCTGGTCAATCGTCTGTCACCTGTGGGTAGGCACTGTGCGCATGCATTGTGCAAGCTCATTGTTGGAGTAATGGGCCACGGGTAGGCTAACCCAAGCCCCTGAACCTTTCAAGACATCGAGGCGGACTACGCCCCTCAAGACCCCACAATAAGAAGCCGCCTTCTGGGAGTCGGCGGCAAGGCCGCCGACTGCCCCTCACGGCCGAGTCCCGGGGATGACTTCGAGATAAGCCGACTCCGACCACCTCCTGCCTTCGCCACGATGGGCGGGACGGGGTACGGTCACCGCGTGGCCCATCCCTACCCCGCTTACGAAGGGCTGGCATGGCGACAGTGCACCGTATCAATGGAGATCTCCATCCGGCGTGGCACTGTTGCCATGCCTGCCCTGACCTCAGCCCCCGTGGGCGGCACACTGTACCCACGATGGCCTGCCTGTACGGCCTAGAGACGGCGGGTCCCACCCGTCAGTGGGGGTACAGAAGACGGCAAGAGCGCCACAAGATGGACCCGTTGGGAGTCGGCCCCCGGGAGTCGGCCAGCCCCTCCCACGGGCCCCGCACGCCATTAACCAGACAAGACGGGGAATGGCAACAGTGATCGTCCGTCAGGCGGCGGCACTGTTGCCACGACCCCATGACCAAGCCAGTGTCATTAGAAGCACGGCTACAGTGATCTCCAGCCGGCATGAACCGCCCGCGGTGGACAGGGCCTGTCAGCTCCGTACCAGACCTATAGGCGGGGCCCGCTAGTCGGCGGGCCCCAGCAGTCGGCGGAGAAGACGGCAGCGTGAGAGACAGACGGCTGGGACCCGCACCCAGCCGGATTACCATTGTATACCTGAGGGGCGGGCCTATATAAGCCCCCCGGGGCACCCATGCAAGGGGGGTCGTTTCTTTAGCACTAGACCAGACCATATAGGAAGGAGGGAGCTAGCCTTGCCCTCTCCTACCTCCAGGAAACAGCTCAAGGAGCAACCTTGTACTCACTTTGCCATAGTGATCATGCGGAGACCCCGTAGAGCAGCAGTAGGGGTGTTATCTCCACGGAGAGCCCTGAGGCTGGGTAAGATTCGCCGGCGTGCATGCCTTCGCCTCATCCCGTTTCCAGGCACCAGCGACGTTCTACTCGCCCCCACCATGATGAGCCATCCCTTGGCATATGTCGCACCCAACCCCCGACATTTGGCGCCCACCGTGGGGCGAGGTGCACCGTCGTCCGGAGACCTGCTCTGGACAGGAACCCTTTTTCTCCCTGGTGAGCGCAGCCAGCCCGACACGCCAGACGGAGTCTACACCAACGCGCTGCACGATGCTGAGATCGCCTGCGCAGCCAGCTGCCTCGCCGAACTTGTCGGCGAGGTTCGCCTCTCCTGCGAGCCTGCATCTGACACATGCACGGGCGGCCGCAAGAACCTCCTCGTGGGCCTCCTTGACCAACTCCACGTCGCCGGCCAGCCTGCCGTGGACCTGGAGTCCATAGGCTCCACCGACCCAATGCTGGTCGACTCCGGCACCCCGTCGCTCGACGCGTTCCCCACCAACATGGTGGTCTACGACGAGCCGCTCCCTCGCGCGGAGAGCGGCGGAAGCACCGTCACAGAGGTTCTCGTCCTCGATCATGGCGAGCGTTCCGGTGAAGGAGCTCATGATCCGCTTGACGCGGCTCTGCAAGACCTGACCGCGCCTATTCCGGGAGATGCTGACGCCGAGACGCTGGTGGCGCGCCGCCTTCAGCTCGTCGAAGGCGCGAAGAAGCAGGCAAGCATGAGACGCTTGTCAGAAGCCTACCAGCGTGAGATGGATCGCGCTGTGGGCGGCTCGCCGGCCCCAACTGGGCCTAGCCGCCTAGGCGCGGTCCGGCAGTGCGGCGTGGCCATCGCCAACCTGTTCGGGGCCAATCGCCCTGTGCACACCACGCCTGCGGAGAACATCCGTGCCGCCCAGGCGGCGGCGGACGACCTAGACAACTTCGAGGGCGAAGAGCGCCGCCTAATGACGGAGCGAGTCCAGCAGCTCCTCGACATGGCTGCCGCGCAGAATGAAGCCGGCTGCCGCACAAAGGCGCCACAACGACAAAACGACGACGTGCCTCCCCGCCGAGATCAAGGCGCGACGTCTCGGACACCAACTGGCAGTGTCCGTGGAAGGAAAGACAAAGATCCGGCTGCCAGCCACAGTCAGACTCGCATCACCATCGAGCGCGACCAAGACGGCCGCCCAAAAGCAGTAGAATGGCAGGACGACTATCTGCCTCCTCCTCCTCGCAAAGAAAGGCGAGTCTCCCCGCCACCCGTTGAGCGTCCGACTCTCGGCGACCTCCTTGACCGCTAAGAGGGAGTCAGAGAAAATGATGCCCGCCACCGGATCGACCGACTCCACCAATCCCTGGTGCTGGAAGAAGAAGACGAGTTGGGTCCGCCCTGTTTCGGACCTCGCATCCGAGACGAGCCCTTTCCCAAAGGGTTCACGCTCCCCCGAGATACGCCCAAGTACACCGGCTCCGTGAAGCCGGAAGACTGGCTGGTTGGCTACTCCACAGCCGTCAACATAGCGAACGGCAACAAGCATGTTGCCGTAAAGTATGTTCCACTCATGCTCCAGGGCACGGCCCGGACATGGTTGAACAGCCTGAAGCCCCGTAGAATCAACAGCTGGGTCGACTTCACCGAAGCCTTCGTTCGCAACTTCACGAGCACGTACAAGCGACCTCCCAAGCCTCGCCAACTTTCCTTGTGCGTGCAAGGCCCCGACGAGTCAACTCGCGACTACCTCACGCTCTGGGCCGAGCTTCGGAACTCCTGCGAAGGCGTGCACGAGGTGCAGGCTATCGAGTACTTCACTGCCGGGTGCAGAGAAGGTATCCTCCTCAAGCACAAGCTCCTCTGCGACGAGCCGGAGACACTCGATGAGCTGCTGATCATAGCAGACAAGTACGCCACAGCTGACTCCTCCATGAAGGCGGAGATTCAAGTTAGTGCGACCGGCAATGTAGCCCCTCAGGCTCCCAGAACTCCGGCTGGGGACGCTAGTCGGCGACAATAGCAGAATGATCACAAGCGCAAAGCCCCACAGCAGGCTTCCAGCAGCCGGCAAGTTGCGACAGTCGAAGACCAGCAGCCGGAGGAGCAGCCTCTGACCAAGCGACAGAAAGGCGGCAAGTCCAACTGGTTGCCGGCCTTCTCTTACGAGCAGACTCTAGATGGCCCCTGCAAGTTCCACAGTGGCGCGAAGCCGTCAAACCACACCACCCGGAAATGCCACTGGCCCAACAGAATCACCAAGGGAGACGGCCTCCTGCCTCCCCCGCCTGCTGGGCCGCCGCCTCCACCGCCGCCCCAGCAGCCGGTTGTCAGGCCAGTCGGTGCAGTACAAGACGAGTACCCAGAAGAGCACGTAGCCTATGTGGTGTTCACAAGTGTGGCTGACGATCGACGCAGCAAGCGGCTGCAGCAGCAAGAGGTGAATGCAGTAGCGTCAAATACTCCAGAGTTCATGCACTGGTCCGAGAAGCCTATCAGTTGGAGCAGAGCTGATCACCCAGAGGTAATGCCGAGTCCGGGCTCCTATGCCCTGGTCTTAGGTGCCACCTTTGCCACAGATAGGCGGGTCACTCGCTTCTCCCGAGAGCTGATAGACGAAGGCAGTAGCATCAACATCCTGTACAAGGATACCATGGAGAAGTTAGGAATCAAGCAAAGACATCTTCAGAGCATGCCGGACTGTGTTCCACGGCATTGTTCCTGGCCTTTCTTGCTCATCAATCAGCAAGATCCTGATAGACGTCCTCTTTGGAGACAAAGATCATTTCCGCCGAGAGCTAGTTTGGTTTGAAGTGGTGGACCTCGAAAGCCCGTACCATGCGTTGCTTGGCCGACCTGCTTTGGCCAAGTTCATGGCGGTCCCCCACTATGCCTACCTCAAAATGAAGGTGCCGAGTTCCAAGGGGATTCTGACCATAGCCAGTGACTACAAAAAGTCGTCCGCTTACGCAGCCGAAAGCAGTCGGCTAGCCGAGTCCCTGGTGATCGCAGCCGAGAAGTGGCTTCTTGATCGGGTTGTGGCGATGGCCGGCAAGCAGCCCGAGATGTCGTCCAACCCCAAGGAGTCAGAAGCTGAAGGTTCGTTCAAGCCGGACAAAGAAATTAAGAAGATACCCTTGGACCCAGAACACCCAGAGAGGTACGCTGTCATAGGTGCAAACCTTAGCAAATAGGAAGGCGAGCTCGTTAATTTCCTCCATGAGAATCGAGACATCTTCGCATGGTCCCCCAAAGACATGCTAGGTGTACCGACGGAATTCGCCGAGCACAAGTTACATGTCCGATTTGATGTGAAGCCCGTCAGGAAGCCCTTGCGCCGCCTGTCAGAAGAGAAGAGAAGAGTTGTTGGAGAAGAGATAGCCCAACTCCTGGCAGCCGGCTTCATTATGGAAGTGTTTTTCCCAGAGTGGCTAGTAAACCCAGTCCTGGTGCTGAACAAGAACAAGAAGTGGCGGATGTGTATTGACTACACAAGCCTTAACAAAGCCTGCCCCAAGGACCCATTCACTATGCCGAGAATTGATCAGGTGATAGACTCCACAACCGGATGCAAGCTGTTGAGCTTTTTAGATGCATATTCAGGATATCACCAGATCAAGTTGAACCCGGCTGATATACTGAAGACCGCCTTCATCACGCCATTTGGAGCCTTCTGCTACCTGACCATGACGTTCGGCTTGAGGAATGCCGGCGCCACCATTCAGCGTTGCATGCAGAAGTGCCTCCTCAATCAACTCGGCAGAAACGACCACATCTACTTGGACGATGTGGTGGTGAAGATGGAAAACCGTGGAACATTGCTGGAGGACCTCAAGGAAACCTTTGAGAACCTGCGCCGATTCTAGATCAAGATCAACCCTGAGAAGTGTGTCTTTAGAGTACCAGCCGGACAACTCCTTGGCTTCCTAGTCTATGAACGCGGCATAGAGTGCAACGCTGTAAAGATCAAGGCCATCGAGAGGATGGAGGTACCCAGCCAACTGCTAGATGTGCAAAAGTTCACCGGCTGCTTGGCGCCCATCAGCCGTTTCATCAGTCTGCTGGGCGAGAAGGCTCTCCCTTTATACCAGCTCATGAAGAAGACGACCGAGTGGAACCCCAAGGCAGACGAAGCTTTTCTTCAGTTGAAGAAAATATTGACTACTCCCCTTGTGCTGGCGGCCCCGACTCCTAAAGAGCCCATGCTCCTATACATTGCCGCCACCAGCCGGGTAGTCAACACAGTTATTGTAGTTGAACGCAAGGAGGAAGGCAAGGCGCTACCTGTCCAGAGACCGGTATATTACCTGAGCGAAGTACTGTCAACCTCCAAGCAGAACTACCCCCACTACCAGAAGATGTGCTATGGCGTGCACTTTGCCGCCAAGAAGTTGTAGCCTTACTTTCAGGAGCATCCAATCACTGTGGTCTGCATAGCCCCACTAGCCGAGATCATCGGAAGCCGAGATGCTTCTGGCCGAGTGGCCAAATGGGCCATTGAGTTGGCTCCCTACACCATCTACTACCAGCCCCGCACCGCCATCAAGTCACAAGCACTGGCCGATTTCCTCGTCGACTGGGCCGAGACCCAGTACCTGCCGCCAGCGCCCGACTCCACCCATTGGCGGATGCATTTCGACGGCTCCAAGATGCGCACTGGCTTGGGAGTCGGCGTTGTCCTCACTTCCCCGAAAGGAGACAAGCTCAAATATGCGTTGTAGATCCATTTCGCTGCCTCCAATAACGTCGTTGAGTACGAGGCGCTCATTCACGGGCTCCGGCTTGCCAAAGAACTAGGCATTCGCCGGATCCTATGTTATGGCGACTCCGACTTAGTGGTCCAGCAGTCATCTGGCGATTGGGACGCCAAGGATGCAAACATGGCGAGCTACCGCTTCCTTGTACAGCAACTTAGCGGATATTTTGAGGGGTGCGAGTTCCTTCACGTGCGAAGAAATGACAACTACCAAGCAGATGCCCTGGCACGACTCGGCTCCACCCGCCAAGCAATACCATCTGGCGTCGCCCTTCGGCGCCTCCTCAAGACGTCTGTCAAACCTTAGCCAGAATCAGACTCCATCTTTGTGCCGGCTCCCCCCGAAGAAGTCGGATCCGACTCAAGAGCCCTAGCAGGCGGCACGAGAATTCTTACAAATGGCTCCAAGAACGCCGCAGTTGAAGCCGGCCCGGGGACTTCAGAACCCGGCCGGGGACTGCGGCGACCAGTCCGAAGACTCCAGAACTCGGCCCAGGGACTGCACCAGTCGGCCCGGGAACTTCATCAATCCAGCAAGCGGCCGCGGACTCCAGCCCGCCGCCTCCCAGCCCAGCCGCCCTCGTCCAAGTTGCAGTGCTGGTAGTTGAAGTAATAGCAGCACCCTCATGGGCCCAGCCCATCCTCAAGTTCCTAGTAAGCAAAGAGCTGCCAACCAATGAAATCTTGGCTCGGCAAGTACAACACCGAGCGGCAGCCTACACAATAGTCAACAGAGAGTTGGTCAGGCGCAGCGTCACTGGTGTCTACCAGCGTTGCGTCGAGCCAGAGCAAGGCCAAGCAATTCTCAAAGACATCCATCCAGGCGAGTGCAGCCACCATGCGGCTTCAAGAGCACTCATCGCCAAAGCCTTTCGACATGGTTTCTTGTGGCCAACCGCCCTAGAAGAGGCCAAGGAATTGGTCCAAAAGTGCAAAGGGTGCCAGAAGTTCTGCTCCAAGCCACATCATCCGGCTTCCGCACTCAAGACTATCCCCATCGCCTAGCCCTTTGCGGTTTGGGGCCTGGATATGGTGGGACCATTCAAAACAGCATGAGGCAGCCTAACTCACTTGTCGCGGTGGACAAGTTCACCAAGTGGATAGAAGTAAAGCCCATCAAGAAGTTTAATGGTCCGACTGCGGTGACTTTCATCGCCGACATCACGACTCGGTATGGCATACCACACAGCATCATCACCGACAATGGCACAAATTTTGCCAAAGGTGCCTTGGCCCATTTCTGCGCGACACAGGGCATCCGACTGGACATAGCGTCCGTTGCCCATCTACAGTCAAACGGCCAGGTAGAGCGAGCAAACGGCCTCATCCTGTCCGGCATCAAGCCTCGACTGATCCAACCACTGGAGCGTTCGGCCGGCTGTTGGCTTGATGAGTTGCCAGCCGTCCTCTAGAGTCTGCGCACGACTCCAAACAAGTCAACCGGCTTCACACCTTTCCTCCTCGTCTACGGTGCTGAAGCCGTCATCCCGACGGACATAGAGTTCGACTCCCTGTGAGTCACCATGTACACCGAGGAGGAAGCAGAAGAAGAACGTCAAGACGATGTCGATCTGCTGGAAGAGGGCCGGCTGCTGGCACTCAGCCGGTCCAGCATCAACCAGCAGAGCCTGCGCCGATACTACAACAGGAAGGTCAGGCCGAGATCTTTCCAAGAGGTCGACCTTGTGCTCCGACTGATCCAGCGAACAGCTAGTCAGCACAAGCTGTCGGCGCCTTGGTAAGGCCCTTCATTATCAGCAAAGTGCTGGGCAACGACTCCTACTACCTAATCGACGCTCAAAAGCCCCGAGCACGCAAGAGGGACGACTCCGGCAAAGAGACGGAACGCCCATGGAATGCAAATCTTCTGCGAAGATTTTACAGTTAATGCAGTATGTACCACGCTACCCCTTGTATTAAAGTACCAAGACTTCGGGCCCCCGAGACGAGCTCGGGGACTGCCGTTTTTGTTATCTGTATGATAAGAATTATGCCTTCGAGTATACTACTCTTTGTTATGCTGCTTGGCACCAGGCTCGACTAGTCGGCCCGAGGACTCGCCGCGTCGCGCTATGGAATGCTTCCCGCAGTCGGACAAGTAGTGTGTGGTGCCTAAGCCGTCTCCTATCAAAAGCCGCAGCTCGCAGAGCGACTGTTTGGTGGGCAGGAGTAAGGAAGAATGGGCGCCCACATGAAAAATGGCTAAGGACTCAAAGCATAAACATAGCTTAAGCCGGCTTCCAGCCTCTCTTAGCAAAGCCAACTCTTGAGCAGTCGGCTTGCCGCTTTCTATCCAACTTGTTAAAAATACTCTAAAAAATGGCCGAGTACTTGCCTTCCCAAAGTAGCCAAGCATTTGATCCAGTGGCAGTCCGCAGAGCGACTGTCCGACTAGCAAGGCGGCGACTAAGGGAAGGCAGCAAAGGAAAAAGCCAAAAGAGTAATGAGCAAGGAAATATAGAATTTGTATAAATATTTACATAACATAGGCCCTTGGCCGAATCTTCAAGCAGAAGTTCAAAATACACCCCGCGGGTGGAATTGTTCGAATTAACAAGTTCTTCAAAGACTACTAAAGCAGATAAAATGAAGGCAAGACAGCAGCCTAGGAAGCGGCAGACGGGTTCAGAGGGTCGGAAGAGACGGCGGTGTCAGGCGCCGAGGCGGCTGGCTGGACAGTCTCGGCTTGATCGTCTCCGGCGGCAGCCGGCTCGGTTGGGCGTGGTTCATTGCTGGAGGCGCGGTCGAGCTGAGGCTGGTCACCCGCTCCATCTTCTAGCGCCTCCATCTCACCTCCGTCCTCCGCCTCGCCTTCTTCCTCGGCGCTGGAACCAATCACCTCCGTCGAGTCCTCGTCATAATCCGGGTTCATCCCAAACCACTCCGGTGGCGCCTCCCCGCCGTCTTCAGCCCGATCAGGGACGAAGACGCTGGTGTCTGTGTAGTCGTCGATCACCGACGCACGTGCGGCAAGGGCGTCTTCCATAGCTATCAGCTCCGCCTGGGCCTTTGACCGGAACGCGGCCAGCCGGTCCAGGTCCAGCCCTGGATACCACGCCTTGACGAATTCCAAGGCACGGCGCGCTCCAGCCCAGGCCGAGGAACCCTTCCAGGCCTCAAGACGACCAGCTGTGACCTCCAGCCAGTCGGCAGTCCGACTGGGAGTGCGCAGAACCGGCATGTCTGGCCACAGGGTAGCAATCGTCTGGGCGCCGGCACGTTGAAGCCGGCGCAGCATCCGATGGGCCGGCCGCAGACGAGCCTCGATGCTCAGAAGCTGCTCATCGAGGGTCCGGGGGGCGTTGGCGGCAATCTCCGCGCCATTTGCCCTCCACGCCTCGCGATTAGCCTCGATGGCCTGAGTGGCTGCCTGCGAGTGGCCAGGGAAGAAGTCTGCCAAGACAAGAAAGAAGCAAGTCAAAAAATCAGGAGTCAGCCCGACCCATAGTCAGCGGCTCAAAGAAACTAAAGAAACTCACCGTCGACGATGTCCTCAATCTCGTGGAAGCCGGAGGTCAACAGTGCCTCCTTGTCGTTCCAGGAGGAGCGCTCGCTTTCGAACTCGGCCAGGAGAGCAGTCTCTTTCTTCCCTGCCTCATCCTGCGCCTTCTTGAGAAGCTCCCTTTGCTCCGCCAGCTGCGCAGCCAGCAGGTCGCGCTCCGGGGCGAGCTTGCTGCACTTCTCCCCCTTGGCACGCAAGGCGGTGTTGGCCTCGCCCAGCTACTGCTGAAGAGTGGCGTTGGCCTCTGAAGAATAAAAAGGAAAAAGACGTTAAGTCGTCAACAAAGAAGGTTGCCGGGAAGATCCGGCCCGACTGCTCAGCAATCGGCCCGAATCTCAGGGACTACAGCCCGCGGGTGCGCCAGCGCGCCCCCGCAAAGAAGAAGGAGGACTCACTCCAGCTCTCCGACAAGTCGGCAGTCCGCTTGCCTAGCTCCTCAACATTGCGGTTGAAGGCAGTGACGCGGATGTTGTGATACTCCTGTGGTAAGAATTTTAGACAAAGATAAGTATTGGAACTCGCCAGAAGGAGTTCCGGGCCGCCTGCTCAGCAGCCGGCCCGAAACTCGTTGACTACACCCAGTGGGTGCGCTGGCGAGCCACCATAGAGAAGAACAAGGAAAAACAAAAGTCAAAAATGAAAGCATACCCGAACGGCTGCTCGCGACGCCAGATGCGCCTTGGTGTAGTTCTGGATGCTATCGCCCTCGGCTCGCAGTTTCGCCTGAACATCCAGAAGCACCTGGTTCAATGGGCATGTGCCGCCTCCTCGCACCCACCCAACGGGCGCGGCACTCGTCGCCTCAGCGTTTGGGATGGCCGAGCTGGCGGCGCCGGTCTCCAAGGGGCGTGGCGCCGAAGTCGCCTTCTCAACACGGCGGCGCGCTAGTGAGGCGACTTGAAGGAGCAACTTCGCCACAGACTCGTCCTCAGTCGGCGGCACCGGCAGGCCTGCCGTCTGTTTACCTCGCGCACTCCCACATGGCGGCGGAGGTGGCGGTGGTGGCATGACCGTGTCCGACATGGAGGCCTCGCCGCTTTCCCTCTCCATGACGGGGTTCTCGCCGCCGGCTTCCCCAGTCTGTCCCGTGAACTCTGGGGGCGGCAGCGCGGAGTTCAGCAGGATGATGAGCAGCGCCGATTGGCGGTGCACGGCCTCCTCAGCTCTCCGCCTTGCCGCAATGGTGGCTTCGTCCTCGTCGGCGGCGGGGTCAATCCGCCGAGTAGTGGCGGACGTCTCTACCGACCCCATGACGGAGGCGGCGGCGACCCTCTCAAAGGTAAGGGGAGCCCTGAAGAAAGGAAGGCATGTAAAATATTTGGACAAGATTCACCAGTAGAAAACAAGACAAAAGGCGAAGGCACTTATGTAGAAACCAGTGGCGGCTTTTTCACTTCCTTACGAAAGTGGTTGGCCTACACGATCGCCTCCTCCAGCTTGGTCGCGGCGGCCGCCCCCTTGAACTTCTTTGATCGGCCGCCAAGCGAGCTCGGCCCGGCCCGGCGCCTCTTCATGCCGCCTTGACCATCCAAGCCGGCAGAGGAACTCGCGCTCGGGTGGCCGGCCTTCGGTTGGTGGCGCGGGGCAACTTCCCCCTCGGCGTCGTCATCAGGCCAGTCGGTAAAGGTGGCCGAGGGCCTGAAGCCTCCCCCTCCTCCTCCTCCCCCTCCTTCGGCATCGGTCTCCATCGTCGCCGCCCCCAAGTCAGGTTCGTCGACGTCACTCTCCGCTCGGTCGGAGACGAACTGATGGGCCAAGCCCGTGCTGCCGGCTGAAGGTTGGATGAGGTGGTTCTGACTCGGAAAAACCAAAAAAGATCAGAAGTCGGATTCGGCTGCAAAAGAAGACAGAAGAAGAAGAGAGACGACTTACAGCAGGCGGGGGGTTGGCGCGTGAGTACGGCTCCTTGCCGAACCGCCAATCCGCCGTGAGATTGCAGTTCGCAATGTAATTCACCGTGTCCGCCACCTCCGTGTGGGGCATGTCCTTGGAGCACATCCGACTCAGGTCCCGGTGGCCGCTCATCTGACAGATCAGATGAGGTCAGCCTTGGAGCGGGAGGACTCGGCGCGCCACGAAGGCGGCCAGCAGGTCGGCCCCGGTCAAGCCCTCCGACTGTGTCAGTACTCGGAGTCGCGCGACAGCGGCGGCGCCAGCAGGAGTCAGCGTCTTGACCCGATGGGACCAGCTGGGGAGCCTCCCAGCTGGTGCTCCGGCTTCGTAAGGCGGCAGGTTGACCCAGTCGCCGTCTGGGGTGACGTTCTTCACATAAAAATAAGACCGCTGCCATATCTTCACCGACTTAATCAACGGGATGGTGGGAAACGCGTTGTCAGCCACCGATCTCCGCATCGCGATGAAGGCACCACACTATGCCGGCACGCCGGCGACGTGCGTGCCGAGCCTGGACTGAAAGAACTCCCCCCATAGCTCAATGGTAGGGAGAACGCCGAGGAAGCCTTCGCACAAGGTGGGGAAGGCAGCCAGCAGCACCACCGTGTTCGGGGTGAGGTGGTGCGGTTGGAGCCCGTGAAACTCCAAGAAGGAGCGGAAGAAACCGCTCGCCGGCAGCCCTAGGCCGCTGTCAGGACCCCGACTCAATGCCACATCGATCTAGCATGTAACACCTCATATCACTTTGCGGCCTCACGCACGGTATCCCCACGGGTGTCGCCTTACCTTTGCCCGGGACCGTTTGTGCCTTTTGGCACATGTATATGATGGTGTCCCTAGCATCCATATGATAAAGAGCCCGGGCTGTCATGGCTAGTCGTAAACCCAAAGTGGCACTAACTTACAGGGACAGGCATCCATGACCCAGCATCGAACGTGTCGGCCATCAGCGAGTGAATCCAGGCTGTAGCACTGGGCTAACAGGACTCCGGTGAACCGGGCTGTAGCGGGCTAACAGGACTCCGGTATTCATCGCGTGACATTTCCCCGAAGGGACAGACACAGGATCGAAGAAGGACACATGCCGGCCAGCCTAAGTGTTCCGGAGCAGTAGCAAGCTACCAGGGCTCAGTGGAAGCACTAGGAGACATTTCCCGGTAAGAGAGGCTACTAAGAAT
This sequence comes from Triticum aestivum, assembly GCF_018294505.1. Lineage (NCBI taxonomy): Eukaryota > Viridiplantae > Streptophyta > Magnoliopsida > Poales > Poaceae > Triticum > Triticum aestivum. The sequence continues at coordinate 297,739,993 of NC_057798.1, read as the reverse complement.
AAACAACTAGATAGTCAGATCCCACACATAGCAATACACATTACACGTACGCATAACATGCAAGTATGTGCTGTACAACATGGCATCACAGCATAACTCAACAATCATATAGATAAAGGCTCAGAAGAGCCATCATAGCATTTATTGCAAACAGGGGTCACAAAACCCATCATACAGAGCATACAAGCAACAAGCGGAAGCATTACATGTCTGGGTACAGACACCTACAAATGAAAAAGGCTGAAGAGCCTGACTATCTACAACATCCGATCAAGATCGTAGCTGAGGTACAAGCTACTCGTCGAAGTCCACGGAACACTAATAAGACCGAGGTCTCCGCTGCAAAAACATAAATAAAGCAACATGAGTACAAAGGTACTCAGCAAGACTTACATCAGATCCTATCATACATGCATTTGTATCAAGAGGGTAATGTGGGGTTTAGTTGCAGCAAGCCAGCTTTGACTCTGTGGCTATCCTGTTCTACGACTACCAGAAACTCTTGAGGTGATATGGCGCACACGAGTCCACTAATCACCACACAATACACTACTATGGATTCATCCCCGTCTCCCTACGGGAAGGCCATCCATAGCACTCACACTTGTCTTGAGCATTTTAGAGTATCCACTTCAAGTTGTCTATGTACCATGTAAGCATCCAAGAAGTCCATAACCGCGGACCCGGCTATTTGAATAGATCATGTTAACCCTGCAGGGGTGTACTTCTTCACACACGCTCTCGCCACTTACCGCCATGTACACGTCATGTATCTCGGCAACCTTCAAGCGGAAGCCTGGCGAGGGTGTCGGCCACAACCTGACTAACCACACAAGACTCTAGTCCAGGTTTATCGCCTATTCGGGTTCCATCCGCAAGGAGATCCGGCCGGGGTGTCGCTCACGGCCCCAAACGATGTGAGCAGGGTTCCCAAGCCCACCATCCGGGTGCCACTTGGTACACCGTGCCACGTGTTCCTAGTCTGTCCCAAGCCCACCCTGCCGGGTGCCACTTGGTAGAAAAATAGCACTACCTACAAACACCAGAAACTAGTTGCGACTCCTGGACAGAGATCAAGTCGGTTAATAAGTCGAGAGGGGTCGAGTTACCGGAACCCAATGTGTGGTAGTATCGAGTCATTGGACAACATACATAGAACTCAGTGCTTAAGGACGGTTCCAGTGAGACAACCCACCATGTACTCCTACATGGCCTCTCACCGCTACCTTTACCAAATCGTGTTCACACACTTAACTTTCAGCATCAGAACATATTGTAACACTCCAATTCATTCCCAATGAATCAGACCTGACACAACTCTAAGCAATAGCAGGCATAGCATGGTAGGAACACAACAATGGCTTCAATCAACTCCTACACATGCTAGTGGGTTTCAACTATTTACTGTGGCAATGACAGGTCATCCAGAGGAATGGGTTCAACTACCGCAGCACAAAGTAGCAGATGAATCGTTGTTGTTCTAATGCAATAACTGAGAGCAGGAGCGAGAGAGTGGGGTTTTATCGAAATGAACAAGGGGGTTTGCTTGCCTGGTAGATCAACAAGGAAGGCACTGCTTCATAGACAGGCACTCTGGAACAGACTCCGGAGCAGGACCTATCGACAAGGAACAATGTCGGCAATCAATACACAAACATATGCAACAATATGACGCATGAACATGGCATGAGGATGTGAGGTTGTTTGAGCTAATGCAACTAGTAATCATTTGGTTTGAAGTCCATTTGAACCATAAGCTCAAATGCAATTCTAAATTAAGTCTCTTAATATGCCATAATGTGTTTTCCCATATTCAGCATGTATAAGTTGGTTTGTCATGCATGAAACTAGTATAGATGGATAGATTGCATTTTTCTGATAATTTTTCATATATAAATTATTTTAATCTGAGCTACGGTTGATTTGATATGAATTTTTGAAGTTTAAAACAATTTCTGCAATTTCCTGATTTATTATAATTCCAGAAAATATATATTGTGCCAGCATGACGTCAGCAGTCAACTGCGGCTGGCTGGGGTCAAACCTGACGTGTGGGTTCCACACGTCAGTGACAGGGGGGTTTAACAGAGGTTAGTTTAATCCTAATTAAAAGTTAGTGGTGCTGGGGCCCACTGTCAGTGTCAGGTTAAATAACAGAGGTTAATTAAATTTAAACTAATCCTAACTAGAATTAGCAGGGACGGGCCCCACTAGTCATTGAGCCAGGGGAGGTCAAACCCCCTGGTCAACTGGGGCTAACACGCCGGCGTTTAGCCGCCGGCGGCAGCAAACGCGGCGGAGGGCGCGGAATTGCCACTCTGGCGCCCAATCGAGCAGCGGAGGGCACGTGCGAGAAGCGGGAGCTCGCGCGCATCCACTGGTGCCCTCCGTTTCACCGGAGACGGACTAAGTCGACGGCGGCGACCACTTGGGCGGCGGCCGGAGTTCGGGCGCGAGCGGGATCGGGCTGCGGGGCACGGGGAGGCAGGGGAGAAGGGGGGGTTCGACGGCGGGGCTCACAGCGAATCCAACGGCGTCGTCGGCAAGCTCGGGGAAGGCTTGGGGCAGCCGGAGCGACGACGGCGATCTCGTCGGCCGAAGCTTGAAGACGACGGTGATGGCGATGAAGTGGAGCTCGCCCGGGTTACTTTGCTCGGTGAGGAGGGAGAAGGGGTCGCGGCGGAGCTGGGAAGCGTGTCGGGGAGGTGCGGCAGTGGCCGAGGCCACGGTGGCTATGGACGGCGGCGACGGTGATTCTCGGGTGAGAGAGAAAGAGAAGGGGAAAAGCACGGGAGAGAGGGGGGTGAGGCCAGGGGATCGGGGCGGCACCGAGAAGAAGCAACGCGGCGTCGCGCTGGCAGGGTAGGCAGGCAGGCGAGCTGGTGGCGTGGCGCTCCGCCCGTGCGCGCGCGTCGGCCACACGCCTGGCCGACTGGCACCAGGAGGACGACGGCGGTGGTGGGCTGGGCTGGCCTGCTGGGCCAGAGGCGCCAGGTAAGAAGCCCAGGTAAGTTTCCCTCTTTTCTTTTTTTTGTTTTCTAATTTTCTGACATTTGTTTTGATTTAATTAAAATATTAAATCATTTAATTACCTTATGCCAAATTTTGCAGGAGCTAGCTATATTATTCCAGAGCTCCCCAACAGGTGGCATAATTTTTGGACATATATTAATATATATAACTAATATATTTCCAATGCAAATATTTATCGGATTAATCCAAATGGCCAAAATAAATATCCATGAGCTCCTAAAAATATTGGTTCGATTTTTATCTCTGTCCAATATTTTCAGAGAGCAACATGAGCATTTTCTTGGACCCTTTTGGAGAAATTTTTATTTGGGTCATTTTCAAAATGGTTCTGAGGGTTCCACCAATCCTCATTTCAAATTTAAATGAAAATTTAAACATGATGCAAAAATGACTAGCTAGTCTAAGTCATACCAGACTAGGGATGTGACAACTCGCCCCAACTTGAAAAAATCTCGTCCCGAGATTCAGGGGTCGACGGAAAGAAAGCGGGGTACTCCAGTCGAAGACGATCTTCTCGCTCCCAAGTAGCTTCTCTCTCGGAATGATGAGAACACTGAACTTTGAGAAACTTGATGTTCTGACGTTGGGTAGCACGCTCGGCTTGATCAAGAATGCGAACCGGGTACTCTCGGTATGTGAGGTTATCTTGGAGATCAAGTGTTTCGTGGTCCACTCCGCGGATGGGATCCGAGAAGCAACGCCTGAGTTGAGAGACGTGGAAGACATCATGAACTCGAGAAAGATGTGGGGGTAGTTCCAACTGGTAGGCAACCTCTCCTCGTTTAGCGAGAATACGAAAAGGGACCAATGTAACGAGGAGCCAACTTGCCCTTGATACCGAAACGATGGGTACCCTTCAAAGGAGTAACCCGAAGGTAAGCCTTGTCGCCAACTTCATAAGTCATATCCTTATGATGACGATCATACTGACTCTTTTGACGAGACTGGGCTGTTTTCAAATTCCCACGAATGATGCGAACTTGCTCTTCTGCCTCCTGGATCATGTCCGGTCCAAAGAATTGTCTTTCACCGGTTTCTGACCAGTTCAAAGGTGTTCGACATCTCCGTCCATAGAGAACCTCAAAAGGAGCTTTCTTGAGGCTGGATTGATAGCTATTGTTATAAGCAAACTCGGCAAAAGGAAGACATTTCTCCCAATCCATACCGAATGAGATAACGCAAGCTCTAAGCATGTCTTCGAGAATTTGATTGACCCATTCCACCTGACCACTCGACTGAGGGTGGAAAGCGGTACTGAAGGAAAGATGGGTTCCCATTGCAGTTTGGAAACTCTCCCAGAAATGAGAAGTGAAAAGACTGCCACAGTCTGAATTGATCTCTAGTGGAACACCATGAAGTGACACTATTCGAGAAATGTATAAGTCAGCAAGCTGACTAGCAGTGATACTCTCTCGAACAGGAAGGAAGTGAGCCACTTTGGAAAGACGATCAACGACTACGAAGATAGCGTTATTCCCTCTCTTGGTCCTGGGAAAGCCGATGATGAAGTCCATACCAACTTTATCCCATTTCCATTCAGGAATAGCTAAAGGCTGAAGGGTGCCAGCAGGTCTCTGATGCTCTGCCTTAACGCGACGACAAACGTCACATTTAGCAATGAACTCAGCGATTTCTCTCTTCATCCTAGTCCACGAGAACCTCTGGCATAGGTCCTGACACATCTTAGTGCTACCGGGATGAATCGTGAGAGGAGATTCATGCGCCTCCTTAAGAATCAACTGCCGAAGATGTTGCTTCTTGGGAACCACCAAGGCGATTCTCAAAGAAAACAACACCACGATCATCCATAGAGAAACATCCACCAACTCCCTTCTTAATGTTTCTCTTGATCCGGGTAATCCCCGTATCATGCTTCTGGGCTTCTATGATAAGATCCACAAGGGTAGGTTTCGCCACCAAGGTAGAAAGGAATCCGTGAGGAGCGATGTGAAGGTTAAGCTTACAGAATTCCTCATGGAGAAGTGGTTGGCCTTGCTGCAACATGAGATTGTTGCAATAGGATTTACGGCTTAGCGCATCAGCCATGACATTGGCTTTGCCTGGGGTGTAGGTAATCCCTAGATCATAATCTGTGATCAACTCCAACCAACGTCTTTGCCTAAGGTTCAGATCCGGTTGGGTGAAGATATACTTGAGACTCTGGTGATCGGTGTAGATCTCGCAATGTTTACCAAGGAGGTAATGTCGCCAGGTCTTGAGTGCATAGACTACGGCTACAAGCTCTAGATCATGTGTAGGATAATTCTCCTCATGTGGATGCAACTGTCGAGATGCATAGGCAATCACATGATGATCCTGTATAAGAATGCAACCTAGTCCCTGTCGTGAGGCGTCGCAGTAGATAATAAAGTCTTTAGTGAAATCCGGTGGCACAAGTATGGGAGCAGAAGTCAGGCATCTTTTCAGTTCCTGAAAACTGTGCTCACATTGTGGGGACCACTCGAACTTTTTATCTTTCTTGAGAAGTTCCGTGAGGGGTTTGGCTACTTTGGAGAAATTTTCAACAAAGCGGCGACAATAGCTGGCTAGACCAAGGAAACTCCTAACTTGTTTAACGGTTTCAGGTGGAGTCCAATCGAGAACGGCCTTGACTCTCTCGGGATTGACAGCAATGCCCTTACCAGAGATTACGTGGCCTAGGTAGGTCACTTCTGGCAACCAAAATTCACACTTGGAGAACTTGGCATAAAGGCGGTGCTCTCTGAGTTTTTTTAACACAAGTCTAAGATGTTCGGCATGCTCTTCCTCGTTCTTCGAGTAAATAAGAATATCATCGAGGTAAACCACGACGAACTTATCTAAGTACTCCATGAAGATCGAGTTCATCAAGCGGGAGAATGTGGCTGGGGCGTTGGTTAGACCAAAGGACATGACGGTGTACTCGTACTGACCATAACGAGTAACAAAGGCTGTCTTGGGAATGTCCCCGTTTCTGATCTTAATTTGGTGGTATCCTAACCTTAAATCCATCTTGGAGAAGACTGAGGATCCAGCGAGCTGATCATACAGGTCGTTGATCCTGGGGAGCGGATATTTGTTCTTTATCATGACCAAATTAACGGGACGATAATCTACAACCATCCGGTCCGTACCATCCTCCTTCTTGACGAAGAGGACGGGGCAAGCCCAAGGAGAAGAACTAGGACGGATGAAACCCTTTTGCAAGGACTCATCAAGTTGTTTCTTAAGCTCGGCTAGTTCTAAGGGTGCCATCTTGTAAGGTCTCCTAGAGATTGGAGCTGTTCCTGGGATAAGATCTATGACGAACTCTACATCTCTGTCAGGTGGAACACCTGGCAGTTCCTCTGGAAAGACATCCGGGAAGTCACGGACTACCGGGATATCTCCAAGGTCTGGAAGAGGGCTGGCATTAAGAGAATAGAGCTGACGCTTTGCAACTCTAGTGGAGACAGTGACTATCTTGCCAGATGGGTGTGTAAGCTGAACAGATCTTGTGTAACAATCAATCTTGGCATGATGAGTTGTCATCCAGTCCATACCCAAGATGATGTTAATATCTGAGGACTTGAGGGCTATGAGTGAGGCAAGGAATACAAGTCTGTCAACAAGGATTTCGTTACCATGGCTTACACTAGAGGTTTGCCATTTGGATCCAGGAGTTTGGATGACTAGCGGAGTTGGCATATCACAAAATGACAGATTGTGCAAGTTAGCATAGCTTTCAGAAATGAAGGAGTGAGATGCTCCAGTATCGAATAGAACTGATGCTGGGTGACAATTGACAAGGAGTGTACCAAGAACGACATCCGGATCATCATGAGCGTCTTTAGCTGAGACGTGATGCACACGTCCACGTTCAGTGGGGGCTAACTTGACACTGATCATCTTGCATGATGGCTTAACACAGCCAACAGTCTTCTCGGGCTGGGGTGGAGCATAACTAGTCTGAGAGCAGTCACGTGCATAGTGTCCTGGCTTCCCGCATGTGAAGCAAGTCCCTGAGGTTGGACGTGGACCCGCACTGACAAGGGGTCTACCAGTAGACCTGGGTGGAACATATGACTGAGCTGGGGGAGGCACCACATGGGATAACCTCGGTGTATAACCGGAAGGAAGAGCGGAGTTTGGAACCCAAATCCGGCGCTTTTGAGAACTAGAACCGGAAGAAGATCCCAAATCACAGGTGTGCTTACGAGACTCCTCGTAAGTGAGTTGAGCTGTCTTTGCATTGATGGCCTTGTTCACAAGGGCTTGGAATGTATCACAATGATGCAGGTGGAGATCACGACGCAACTTGGGGTTGAGACCCTTCCGGAACCTAGCTTGCTTCTTGGCGTCCGTGGACACTTCTTCTGTAGCATAGCGAGCAAGGTTCTCGAACTCTCTGCTATAAGCATCAACAGCCATCTTATTCTGGGTGAGACTATAGAACTCTTCTCTCTTGCGATCAATGAGGGCCTGGGGAATGTGATGCTCGCGAAAGGCCTCAGTGAAATCCTTCCAGGTAGGAATCTGGCCAGCTGGAAGCATAGCCTCATAGCTCTGCCACCAAAGACTAGCAGGACCTTCCAGGTGGTATGTGGCATAGGTGACCTTGTCATCTGTATCGAGTGGCTCGATGGAATGATGAAAGGTAGGTGGGTGCAAGTGAATGAAGTCATGAATGGTCGCAGACTTATTGGACTGATGTGCGGTGTTCTCCTCGATACGTGCCAACAAACGGTTAGACTCACGCTTGTTCCTCTCCATTTCTAACATGAACTCTGTCAACGAAGGCGGGTCGGGAGGATCCTCATCCCTACCATCTCCATGGTTGTGGCTACAAATAATAGAACTTGATGACATCCTGAGAAACGAAACCAGGGACGGAGTCAGCATCAACTATAGACTGTAGAATGTAGGACAAGGAATTAGTATCTCTCGAACTTCTAGGAAAATTCCGGCAGCATAACGGCAGTAAAATGCTCAGAATGAGACATCCTACTAGAATGGGGTAATAACATACTCATCAGCATTACTCAAGGTTCTGAGATCATACTAAACAGACTACACCAGAAATACTCGAAAACTGGGGTATGACTCTGATCAACCAATCCTATGGGACTACAGAGTAGTAACACGTGATCCTGATAGACGGAAGAGAAAGCCTAGTTCCATAACCCCGTAGAAAGGATAGGATGACTCAGATCAGAAGGCCATGAGGTATAAGGAGTAAAAAGAGCCTTACGTTCCAACCCACAATCAATTCCCTTACATAACTAAAGATTTTCTAGACTCAACTTCGACCAGTTTGGCTTGGTAATCCTACAGGCAGTCAGGCTCTGGTACCAACGCTGTCAGGACCCCGACTCAATGCCACATCGATCTAGCATGTAACACCTCATATCACTTTGCGGCCTCACGCACGGTATCCCCACGGGTGTCGCCTTACCTTTGCCCGGGACCGTTTGCGCCTTTTGGCACACGTATATGATGGTGTCGCTAGCATCCATATGATAAAGAGCCCGGGCTGACATGGCTAGTCATAAACCCAAAGTGGCACTAACTTACAGGGACAGGCATCCATGACCCAGCATCGAACGTGTCGGCCATCAGCGAGTGAATCCAGGCTGTAGCACTGGGCTAACAGGACTCCGGTGAACCGGGCTGTAGCGGGCTAACAGGACTCCGGTATTCATCGCGTGACATTTCCCCGAAGGGACAGACACAGGATCGAAGAAGGACACATGCCGGCCAGCCTAAGTGTTCCGGAGCAGTAGCAAGCTACCAGGGCTCAGTGGAAGCACTAGGAGACATTTCCCGGTAAGAGAGGCTACTAAGAATAAACAACTAGATAGTCAGATCCCACACATAGCAATACACATTACAGTACACATAGCATGCAAGTATGTGCTGTACAACATGGCATCACAGCATAACTCAACAATCATATAGATAAAGGCTCAGAAGAGCCATCATAGCATTTATTGCAAACAGGGGTCACAAAACCCATCATACAGAGCATACAAGCAACAAGCGGAAGCATTACATGTCTGGGTACAGACACCTACAAATGAAAAAGGCTGAAGAGCCTGACTATCTACAACATCCGATCAAGATCGTAGCTGAGGTACAAGCTACTCGTCGAAGTCCACGGAACACTAATAAGACCGAAGTCTCCGCTGCAAAAACATAAATAAAGCAACATGAGTACAAAGGTACTCAGCAAGACTTACATCAGATCCTATCATACATGCATTTGTATCAAGAGGGTAATGTGGGGTTTAGTTGCAGCAAGCCAGCTTTGACTCTGTGGCTATCCTGTTCTACGACTACCAGAAACTCTTGAGGTGATATGGCGCACACGAGTCCACTAATCACCACACAATACACTACTATGGATTCATCCCCGTCTCCCTACGGGAAGGCCATCCATAGCACTCACACTTGTCTTGAGCATTTTAGAGTATCCACTTCAAGTTGTCTATGTACCATGTAAGCATCCAAGAAGTCCATAACCGCGGACCCGGCTATTCGAATAGATCATGTTAACCCTGCAGGGGTGTACTTCTTCACACACGCTCTCGCCACTTACCGCCATGTACATGTCATGTATCTCGGCAACCTTCAAGCGGAAGCCTGGTGAGGGTGTCGGCCACGACCTGACTAACCACACAAGACTCTAGTCCAGGTTTATCGCCTATTCGGGTTCCATCCGCAAGGAGATCCGGCCGGGGTGTCGCTCACGGCCCCAAACGATGTGAGCAGGGTTCCCAAGCCCACCATCCGGGTGCCACTTGGTACACCGTGCCACGTGTGCCTAGTCTGTCCCAAGCCCACCCTGTCGGGTGCCACTTGGTAGAAAAATAGCACTACCTACAAACACCAGAAACTAGTTGTGACTCCTGGACAGAGATCAAGTCGGTTAATAAGTCGAGAGGGGTCGAGTTACCGGAACCTAATGTGTGGTAGTATCGAGTCGTTGGACAACATACATAGAACTCAGTGCTTAAGGACGGTTCCAGTGAGACAACCCACCATGTACTCCTACATGGCCTCTCACCGCTACCTTTACCAAATCGTGTTCACACACTTAACTCTCAGCATCAGAACATATCGTAACACTCCAATTCATTCCCAATGAATCAGACCTGACACAACTCTAAGCAATAGCAGGCATAGCATGGTAGGAACACAACAATGGCTTCAATCAACTCCTACACATGCTAGTGGGTTTCAACTATTTACTGTGGCAATGACAGGTCATGCGGAGGAATGGGTTCAACTATCGCAGCACAAAGTAGCAGATGAATCGTTGTTGTTCTAATGCAATAACTGAGAGCAGGAGCGAGAGAGTAGGGTTTTATCGAAATGAACAAGGGGGTTTGCTTGCCTGGTAGATCAACAAGGAAGGCACTACTTCATAGACAGGCACTCTGGAACAGACTCCGGAGCAGGACCTATCGAGAAGGAACAGTGTTGGCAATCAATACACAAACATATGCAACAATATGATGCATGAACATGGCATGAGGATGTGAGGTTGTTTGAGCTAATGCAACTAGTAATCATTTGGTTTGAAGTCCATTTGAACCATAAGCTCAAATGCAATTCTAAATTAAGTCTCTTAATATGCCATAATGTGTTTTCCCATATTCAGCATGTATAAGTTGGTTTGTCATGCATGAAACTAGTACAGATGGATAGATTGCATTTTTCTGATAATTTTTCATATATAAATTATTTTAATCTGAGCTACGGTTGATTTGATATGAATTTTTGAAGTTTAAAACAATTTCTGCAATTTCCTGATTTATTATAATTCCAGAAAATATATATTGTGCCAGCATGATGTCAGCAGTCAACTGCGGCTGGCTGGGGTCAAACCTGACGTGTGGGGTCCACACGTCAGTGACAGGGGGGTTTAACAGAGGTTAGTTTAATCCTAATTAAAAGTTAGTGGCGCTGGGGCCCACTGTCAGTGTCAGGTTAAATAACAGAGGTTAATTAAATTTAAACTAATCCTAACTAGAATTAGCAGGGACGGGCCCCACTAGTCATTGAGCCAGGGGAGGTCAAACCCCCTGGTCAACTGGGGCTAACACGCCGGCGTTTAGCCGCCGGCGGCACCAAACGCAGCGGAGGGCGCGGAATTGCCACTCTGGCGCCCAATCGAGCAGCGGAGGGCACGCGCGGGAAGCAGGAGCTCGCGCGCATCCACTGGTGCCCTCCGTTTCACCGGAGACAGGCTAAATCGACGGCGGCGACCACTTGGGCGGTGGCCGGAGTTCGGGCGCGAGCAGGATCGGGCTGCGGGGCACGGGGAGGCAGCGGAGAAGGGGGGGTTCGACGGCGGGGCTCACAGCGAATCCAACGGCGTCGTTGGCAAGCTCGGGGAAGGCTTGGGGCAGCCGGAGTGACGACGGCGATCTCCTCGGCCGAAGCTTGAAGATGACGGCGGTGGCGATGAAGCGGAGCTCGCCCGGGTTGCTTTGCTCGGTGAGGAGGGAGAAGGGGTCGCGGCGGAGCTGGGAAGCGTGTCGGGGAGGTGCGGCAGTGGCCGAGGCCACGGTGGCTATGGACGGCGGCGACGGTGATTCTCGGGTGAGAGAGAAAGAGAAGGGGAAAAGCACGGGAGAGAGGGGGTGAGGCCAGGGGATCGGGGCGGCACCGAGAAGAAGCAACGCGGCGTCGCGCTGGCAGGGTAGGCAGGCAGGCGAGCTGGTGGCGTGGCGCTCCGCCCGTGCGCGCGCGTCGGCCACACGCCTGGCCGACTGGCGCCAGGAGGACGACGGCGGTGGTGGGCTGGGCTGGCCTGCTGGGCCAGAGGCGCCAGGTAAGAAGCCCAGGTAAGTTTCCCTCTTTTCTTTTTTTTTGTTTTCTAATTTTCTGACATTTGTTTTGATTTAATTAAAATATTAAATCATTTAATTACCTTATGCCAATTTTTGCAGGACCTAGCTATATTATTCCAGAGCTCCCCAACAGGTGGCATAATTTTTGGACATATATTAATATATATAACTAATATATTTCCAATGCAAATATTTATCGGATTAATCCAAATGGCCAAAATAAATATCCATGAGCTCCTAAAAATATTGGTTCGATTTTTATCTCTGTCCAATATTTTCAGAGAGCAACATGAGCATTTTCTTGGACCCTTTTGGAGAAATTTTTATTTGGGTCATTTTCAAAATGGTTCTGAGGGTTCCACCAATCCTCATTTCAAATTTAAATGAAAATTTAAACATGATGCACAAATGACTAGCTAGTCTAAGTCATACCAGACTAGGGATGTGACAGCCGCGCATGAGGTGCGAGCGGAATACGACCCGCTTGCCCTCCTCCGGCGCCGGCGATACTTCCCTCTCCGACGCGGCGCGGGCCCGCACTAGGTCCTCGCCGGGGAGGCGACGCGTCTTACGAAGGAACTCAATGTGGTCATCGTCCACCTCGGAGCCGTCCCACACGCCGGAGCGTACGGCAGGAGGCGCGGCGGCGGAGGAAGAGCTCATCGCTGCGGGCGTGGCGTGGTTCGGCGCGGCGGCTGCGAGAGGAAGAAGAAGTAAGAGGAAGCGAAGGGAGTACGGGAAATGGGCGCGCGTGCTTCGCCGCCCCCCTCCTCCCGCCTACTTATAGGCTCGTGGGCTGAGAAGCCGATGGGGCGGGCGTGGCATTAACTGTGCCCATGACCCCACGCCCCCCACGATTTACCACACAAAGTAACTGCGCGTAGTTACGACGTGGTTATCCCAACTGTCCGCCCGGCCGCAACAGATCCGTTCGCGTGCCGAGGCGCGGTAGTGGCGGGCCCCGCCTGACGCCCTGTCCCGTCGCACGCGTGGGTGGGCGGACTGACCCTGCCGCATGGCGCCACGCGACGCATCCGCAACGGGCAGCTGCCTAGAAGCTTATCAAGCACGCTGCCTGGATCCCGCTACGACCTTCAAACTCTTTAAGGGGCAAGACGGCCTTCTGCGAGTCCGGCTCCAGCTAGTCGGCCTAGAGGAGGACGGCGAGCAAGGTCCAGATTCCACCACTAGAAGGATGAAACTGTTGAGACTCCTCGACATATCACCCTCGGTGCCTCACCAGCTTCGGGGACTACTGTCGGAGTAATGGGCCACGGGTAGGCTAATCCGAGCCCCTGAACCTTTCAAGACATCGGGGCGGACTGCGCCCCTCAAGACCCCACAATAAGGAGCCGCCTTCTGGGAGTTGGCGGCAAAGCCGCCGATTGCCCCTCACGGCCGAGTCCCAGGGACGACTTCGAGATAAGCCGACTCCAATTGGCGGCTTCTAGAGAAGCCGGCTATGGGGAGTCGGCCCGCGACTCCGACCACCTCCTGCCTTCGCCACGATGGGCGGGATGGGGTATGGTCACCGCATGGCCCATCCCTGCCCCGCTTACGAAGGGCTGGCATGGCCACAGTGCGCCATATCGATGGAGATCCGCATTCGACGCGGCACTGTTGCCATGCCTGCCCTGACCTCAGCCCCCGTGGGTGGCGCACTGTACCCACGATGGCCTGCCTGTACGGCCCAGAGACGGCAGGTCCCACCCGTCGACGGCGGTACAGAAGACGGCAAGAGCGCCACAAGATGGACCCGTTGGGAGTCGGCCCCCGGGAGTCGGCCAGCCCCTCCCACGGGCCCCGCACGCCATTAACCAGACAAGACGGGGAATGGCAACAGTGATCGTCCGTCAGGCGGCGGCACTGTTGCCACGACCCCAGGACCAAGCCAGCGTCATTAGAAGCACGACTACAGTGATCCGCAGCCGGCACGACCCGCCCGCGATGGACAGGGCCTGTCAGCTCCGTACCGAGCCTGTCAGTGGGGCCCGCCAGTCGGTGGGCCCCAGCAGTCGGCGGAGAAGACGGCGACCTGAGAGACAGACGGCTGGGACCTGCACCTAGCCGGATTACCATTGTATCCCTGAGGGGCGGGCCTATATAAGCCCCCCGGGGCACCCATGCAAGGGGGATCGTTTCTTTAGCACTAGACCAGACCATATAGGAATGAGGGAGCTAGCCTTGCCCTCTCCTACCTCCAGGAAACAGCTCAAGGGGCAACCTTGTATTCACTTTGCCATAGTGATCATGCGGAGACCCCGCAGAGCAGCAGTAGGGGTGTTATCTCCACGGAGAGCCCTGAAGCAGGGTAAGATTCGCCGGCATGCATGCCTTTGCCTCATCCCGTTTCCAGGCACCGGTGACATTCTACTCGCCCCCACCATGATAAGCCATCCCTTGGCATATGTCGCACCCAACCCCCGACACTCATGCTTCCTCTTTACTAAGTTTTCCATATTAATGTTATTATATATGTTCAAACACGCTACATTTCCGCCCACTCCTCCCATCGGTTTCCCTCCTCTTCTCTCATCGGTTTCCAACTGCCAGTGTCAGTTCTCATAGAAGGCTAGGCCGCGAGAAACCGGCCATGTAAATATTCCACACAATTTCTAAAAGCACAAACGTGTGTGATAGTAGGGAGTAGGTTCCATAGGTGACCAGCGTGAAATGCCTCAAAGGCATGGAGGCAAATCTTATCAGCAAGGGGCAGATTCCCATCCACTAACCTAGTTGAATAGAACTTGGAAGTTAAGCATGATGGGGCTGGAGTAGTCTAAGGATGGTTGACCCGGTGGGAGGTTGCATATCTCAAGTTTCATTAAATTGCCATGATGCAGTCATTATAGACATTTATCATATAAATGTATCTGTAGTGACCTGTCATGGCAATTATATAAACCTTGGGATCCTTGTTTTCGTAATTTGTAGAATATGTTTATATTGGTTATTTCTTGTTCTCAAAAATCGAAGAATGATCGACATCTGTAGGCCCACACAAACTATACCTTTAACCCAACGCACGAGTAGGGTTTCCTATTTGCTTTGTGTGCTATGTTAGATCAAAGCAAGTTTCGGCACATGCCTTGGACAACACCTCCTACCCCGCACCTGCCTCAAAGTTTCGAAACCTACATTTTACGTCTTTAACCTATCTTGGTGGTACGATGTTCAGTTTGTAATGTTACTAATGTAGTTGGTGCGCCATCGAAGTTGTGCATTCGGGATTTGAACAAATCACACAACAGACCCATACATTTTTTTGGGCCACAGGTAGGGTATGTATAGGGGGTGCTCTAATTGAGCACGTCTCCCTTGTGCGGTTTATAGACGCCGCACATATTTGTGGGCTCGCCGAGGTCTATATATATATATATATCCTTGGCCGATAATGAGAGGGCCCACAGAATCTATCCCTTTGATCCAACATATGAGAAGGGTTTAACCATGACGGTTTCCTATTGCTATGTGTGCCATGTTAGACCAAATAAAGTTTGAGCACATGCATTGGATGACATTCCCCCCGCCTCGAATTTGGGGAACCAACATCGTACGTATTGAACCTGGCTTGGGGTCGGGAACGGTGTTTTGAATGTAATGTAGTTGGTGCCACATCGAAGTTGTGCATTGGGGATTTGAACACATCATGCACCACCCATACATATTTTTGGGCCGCATACAATAGGGGATCTTCTAATCGACCACATCTCCCTTGTGCGGTTTTTTGTGATGACACACATATCTGTGGGCTCCCTGGGTGTATATATATATCATCCCTTTGACCAATAATGAGGGGTATGTTTTGGCCATGAATGGATTCTACCTAGTGCATGTTAGGGCCGGTCACCATCACATGTCATTCGAGCAAAGTTCAAGCTCATGCGTTGTCAGGATTCCCTCCCACATGCTCGGATTGGTGGGTTGGACTGAAACTGTACCCTCCGTATCTCGTCCTTAATTACCTGGCTTTCATGGTGGTTGTCTGTATCGAGAGGTTGTAGGACCTTGAGAAGAGGTGTCTAGAGGGGGTGATTAGACACTAAGTACCAAAGTTGCAGTTTTTAAGTTTCTTTAAAGTTTGAGTGGAGTTTAGGCACAAGTTTAACATTCACAACATATATCAAGCAAGCATGCAAAGAGTATATGAGCAGCGGAAAATAAAGCATGCAACTTGCAAGAATGTAAAGGGAAGGGTTTGGAGGATTCAAACGCAATTGGAGACACGGATGTTTTTGGCGTGGTTCCGATAGGTGGTGCTATCGTACATCCACGTTGATGGAGACTTCAACCCACGAAGGGTAACGGTTGCGCGAGTCCACGGAGGGCTCCACCCACGAAGGGTCCACGAAGAAGCAACCTTGTCTATCCCACCATGGCCGTCGTCCACGAAGGACTTGCCTCACTAGCGGTAGATCTTCACGAAGTAGGCGATCTCCTTGCCCTTACAAACTCCTTGGTTCAACTCCACAATCTTGTCGGAGGCTCCCAAGTGACACCTAGCCAATCTAGGAGACACCACTCTCCAAGAAGTAACAAATGGTGCGTTGATGATGAACTCCTTGCTCTTGTGCTTCAAATGATAGTCTCCCCAACACTCAACTCTCTCTCATAGGATTTGGATCTGGTGGAAAGAGGGTTTGAGTGGAAAGCAACTTGGGGAAGGCTAGAGATCAAGATTCATATGGTAGGAATGGAATATCTTGGCCTCAACACATGAGTAGGTAGTTCTCTCTCAGAAATAGGATGCTGGAAGTGTAGGTTCAGTCTGATGGCTCTCTCCACGAATGAAGAGGAGGTGGAGGGGTATATATAGCCTCCACACAAAATCTAACCGTTACACACAATCTACCAAACTCGGTGGGACCGAATCGTTAAACTCGGTCAGACCGATTTAGCAAATAATGTGACCGTTAGGGTTTTCGGTGGGACCGGAATGCAACTCGGTGGGACCGATTCGGTTAGGGTTAGGGCATAACGTAATCTCGGTAAGACCGATTACACAAACTCGGTGGGACCGATTTTGGTAATAAGCTTTCCAGAGAGTTGGTCAGGCAAACTCGGTTTGACCGATTATCAAACTCGGTGGGACCGATTTTGATAATAAGTTAACCAGAGAGTTTGCATTGTAATCTTGGTAGTACCGATTGCTCAAACTCGGTGAGACCGATTTTGATAATGGACATACACAGAGAGATTACAATCCCATCTCGGTGAGACCGAGATCCCTATCGGTGAGACCGATTTGCCTAGGGTTTGTGGCAGTGGCTAAGACATCCAAACTCGGTGGCGCCGGATAGAAAGAATCAGTGGGGCCGAGTTTGACTTTAGGTTTAGGACATATGTGTGGAAGTGGGAAAGTAGTTGAGGGTATTTGGAGCATATCACTAAGCACTTTGAAGCAAGAGGCTCATTAAGCAACACCTCATCCCTCCTTGATAGTATTGGCTTTTCCTATAGACTCAATGTGATCTTGGATCACTAAAATGTAAAATGAAGAGTCTTGGGCTTGAAGCTCGAGCCAATCCTTTGTCCTTAGCATCTTGAAGGAGTTCCCACATCCTTTAGTCCATGCCACTCCATTGTTGAACTTATCTGAAACATACTAGATAAAAGTGTTAGTCCAACAAGAGATATGTTGTCATTAATTACCAAAACCACCTAGGGAGCACTTGTGCTTTCAATCTCCCCCTTTTTGGTAATTGATGGCAACATACATCAAAGCTTTAGATAAAGATATATAGAATAGCAAGTAAAGCTTTGGAAAGACATGTAACAAGCATAGGCTCCCCCTACATGTATGCAATCTTGTGAATATGAAATATAGAAGCATGTGATAGCATAACCATGATAGAGCAGGCAATGTGTTACATGTATCTTGGCTATATGCATCAGAGCAAAAAGTATTAAAGAGAATACCTTCATGCCCATGAGTCCTTCTTGCAAACAGTATGTACATCAGCAAGAATTTCTCATACACATGATTGTGATGCATATACTTACCTTGTGGTCTTGAGTTGGCTTAGGATGGAATGAACCTGTGAAAACAAGGTTAGATAACACAGATGCATCTACTAGCCAGAGCAAACAGAAGAAACCACAAGAATACCAAGACTGGGATGACATGTAGAGAGTGAGTATTGAGTACCACATTAGATTAGACATGTCCCCAAGAGTAAAGATATGCAATGAATTTAAATTATCTCTTTCCCTTAGATGTCTTGCTCCCCCTGAATCTAACATGGGATACTGGGGGAAGATAGGGAACAGAAAATCAGAGCTGAAGGAAAACAGAGCTGAAAGATATGAATGATGATCAGAGCTACAGTTCAGAGCTAATGTATGCTAATGCAAAATGAGCACAATAGATCATATGAACATGTCTCTCCCCTCAAGAAGACATGCGGACATCTCTCCTCTTGAACACCAAGCATCTGGGATCCTGGAGAAATACTTTCTACTAGTATTCTCTCCCCCTGGAGATCTCTCTCTCTCTCTCTCTCCCCGAAGGATCTCTCTCCCCCTATGAGATGTGATCTCTCTCTAAATGATAAGCTTTGATGTGATCTCTCTCTCCCCCTTTGACATCAATTTCCAAGAAGGGCTTGATAAAGATGTAATCTCTTTCTCCCTCTGGAATTTGTCGTGAATGGGTTCGATCCTTGAGTCACAACATAAAGCAATGATTAAAAATGTGATGCTTGTAGAGGACAAGATTCATTGAGTGGAGCTGGATCAGAAGAAACACAGAATATGTGGCAACGAGTTTTTCCTGTTATGAAATCGGTGGCACCAAGTGGTATGCTTCGGTCATACCGAAAAGATTCGGTTGGACCGAAAATAACAAATCGGTGTAACCGAGTTCATCGCAGAGAAAACACTTGTCACCTCAGCTCACTAGACTAATAAGATCTCACAAAAGATTTGCAAGGAATTAACTGAATGATATGCAAGGAATTAGATGCAGAAAATGCAGAGAAAACAGAAAGAAATCTAGATGAAGTTTTTTTTGAAAGGGGAAACACAAATGCATGAGACAAATGCAAAAACTCAGAAAAGAACACAGGAGAACTTCATCTAGAGATGGTCGGCGACAAAGTCACCTATGTTAGAGTATATTGACTTAGGAGTCAAGTGAGATCACTTGATCATAGGCCATACTCATCGTTTAAGCTCAAAATGGGGTTGCCATTTTTCGTTTAAGCATCTTGATGTATTCACATCTTGTCGAGTTGCTTTAACTCATGACTCGGAGTAAAGCTTCTCTAAGATGGAATAACATACCTTGGTTGGTGGTGTTTTCCATATAGTTGAACTTGCTTGGGTTGCTCAAGGTTGATGTAGCTCATCAAGAATTTGGAGCACCACTTGGAATTTGAGTCCATCTACCTACATGGGTTAGTTCTTGCAAGGAAGAGCACTTGTATATCCAAAATTAACAATCATGAAACTCAACATAGAATTTGTCAAAGGATATGTTTGAATGGTTTCGTGCTTCCTTGTATTCAACCACCTTTGTATAGAGACTTGGTGATGTAGAGATTGCTCAAGATGTGAGTAGGTTACAATCTCATGGAGTTTGATTCAACCAAGTACCTACATGGGTTAGATAACATGCAAGATACAAATATATCCAAGACATAAGATCTTCATCATAAGAGAAATATCAAGGATTAGTCATAAGCTCATGTCTTGCATGTATCCAATGGAGTTTCTACTCCAAGTTTGAAGCATCAATGATGTTTAATTCTCCTCTTAACCTGTAAAACACTTTCTCATCAAGAGGTTTAGTGAATATATCCGCTAATTGCTTTTTGGTGCGAACATGCTTAAGATCAATGTCACCCTTAGCAACATGATCTCGAATGAAATGATGACGAACTTCAATATGCTTAGTTCGAGAATGTTGCACAGGATTATGACCAATTTTGATAGCACTTTCATTATCACAAAGCAATGGAACATGTCTCACATATATCCCATAATCTTTAAGAGTTTGGGTCATCCAAAGTAATTGAGCACAACATGAACCAGCGGCAATATATTCAGCTTCGGCGGTGGATAAGGATACCGAGTTTTGTTTCTTGGAGGACCAAGACACAAGAGATCTACCAAGAAATTGACAAGTACCTGAAGTGGACTTTCTATCAACCTTGTCTCTGGCATAGTCCGAGTCGGAATAGCCAACAAGATCGAAAGAGGCCCTCTTAGGATACCAAATGCCAAAATTTGGTGTATGGATTAAGTATCTCACTATCCTTTTCACGGCCTTAAGATGACATTCTTTAGGAGCAGCTTGATATCGTGCACACATGCACACACTTAGCATAATATCGGGACGTGAAGCACATAGATATAACAATGAACCAATCATAGAGAGATAAACCTTTTGATCAACTGGTTCACCATCTTTGGTCAAATCAAGATGTCCACTTGTAGGCATGGGTGTAGACATACCTTTGCATTCTTGCATATGGAACTTCTTGAATAAGTCCTTAGTGTACTTCGTTTGAGAGACAAAAGTACCTTCCTTAGTTTGCTTGATTTGCAACCCAATAAAGAATTTGAGTTCACTCATCATAGACATCTCAAACTTCTCCGACATTAGCTTCCCAAACTTTTCACTAAAATGAGGGTTAGTTGAATCAAATATAATATCATCAACATAAATTTGGCACACAAAGAGTTCACCATTAACCCTTTTATTAAAAAGAGTAGAATCAATTTTCCCAATTTCAAAGGCTTTTTAATAAGGAACTTGGTCAAGCATTTATACCATGCTCTAGGAGCTTGTTTAAGTCCATAAAGAGCTTTGTGAAGTTTGTAAACATGATTGGGTTTCTTAGGATTGACAAAGCCGGGAGGTTGTTAACATAAACTTCCTCCTCTATTTCACCATTTAGAAAAGCACTTTTAATGTCCATTTGGTACAAGGTGATATCATGTTGATTAGCATAGGCAAGTAAGATGCGAATGGACTCAAGTCTAGCAACAGGGGCGTAAGTCTCACCATAGTCCATACCTTCGACTTGTGTGTAGCCTTGGGCGACGAGACGTGCTTTGTTGCGAACTACGTGTCCATCTTCATCTTGCTTGTTGCGAAACACCCATTTGGTACCGATGATGTTGTGGTTGTTGTCGGGCTTCTCAACCAATGTCCAAACTTGGTTCCTCTCAAAGTTGTGTAGCTCTTCATGCATAGCATTTATCCAATCCGGATCTTCCAATGCTTCTTCGACCTTCATAGGTTCAATGCTGAAAGAATAGTTTTCACAAAAGTTAGCTAAACGAGTTTTAGAGCGAGTGATTCTCTCGGTTTGAATATCATTGTAGATTTGCTCTACTGGCTGGTCTTTAGCAATTCTTGCTCGAACTCGTGAAAGATTTTGCTTGGGTCTTCATTGAACATCTTATTCATCATGTTCTTCTTCTTGGCCTTCTTCATTGTTGGCGTTGTCGTTCTCTTGTCGTGGTGGAGAAGGAGGTCGTTGACGTTCATCTTGATGCACTTCCTCGTTTCCTTCATCTTGGTGTGTCCCACTTGTGGATGCTTCTGTATCAACTCTTGGTTCACCTTGTCGTGAAGTAGAAGCTTCCACTTGGACGGACGAGGTACTCTCCTTCACCTCCGTTGGACGGACCTTGCCAATAGACAAGTCTTGGATTGCTTCCGAAGGATCTTTGTCTCCTACATCAATTGGCAATTGCTCTACTTGCGAGCCGTTAGATTCATCAAACTTCACATCTACCATCTCTTCAACCTTTCGGGTGAAATTGTTGTAGACACGGTAAGTGTGAGAGTTTGAGCCATAACCTAGTAGGAAACCTTCATGAGACTTAGGAGCAAATTTAGAACGGCGATGCTTATCAAGAATGTAGCACTTTGAGCCGAATACACGAAAGTATCCAACTTGGGGTTTGTTACCGGTGAGTAGCTCGTATGCCGTCTTGCCGAGTAGCTTGTGAAGATACAAGCGATTTGTTGCATGACAAGCTGTCTCAACCGCTTCTGCCCAAAAGTGCTTCGGCGTATTGTACTCATCAAGCATCGTTCTCGCCATTTCGATGAGCGTCCGG
Source organism: Triticum aestivum (assembly GCF_018294505.1). Classification (NCBI taxonomy): domain Eukaryota; kingdom Viridiplantae; phylum Streptophyta; class Magnoliopsida; order Poales; family Poaceae; genus Triticum; species Triticum aestivum. The sequence continues at coordinate 297,718,067 of NC_057798.1, read as the reverse complement.
TTCTTCCTCTCAACAACTCCATTTTGTTGAGGTGTGTACGTAGCCGAGAACTCGTGTGAAATCCCTTATTCGTCAAGAAAGGTGTCCACATTTGCATTCTTGAACTCCGTTCCGTTGTTGCTGCGAACCTTCTTGATCTTCACTTCAAATTGGTTTTGGGCCTTCCTAGCGAAGTTTTTGAAGATCTTTTGGACCTGCGATTTTGTCAGGACCCCGATCCTAAGTCACATTTATCTAGCATGTAACACATCATATCACTTTGGGCCTCACGCACGGTATTCCCATGGGTGCCACCTTACCTGGCCCGGGACCGTTTGCGCCTTTTGGCTCACGTATATGATAGTGCCGCTAGCATCCATATGATAAAGAACCCGGGCTGACATGGCTAGTCGTGAACCCAAAGTGGCACTAACTTACAGGGACAGGCATACATGACCCAACAACGAACGTGTCGGTCATCAGCGAGTGAATCCGGGTTGTAGCAACTGGGCTAGCAGGACTCCGGTAAACCGGGCTGTAGCAGGCTAACAGGACTCCGGTAGACACCGCGTGACATTTCCCCGAAGGGGCAGACATAGGAACGAAGAAGGACACATGTCGGCCAGCCTAAGTGTTCCGGAGCAGTAGCAAGCTACCAGGGCTCAGTGGAAGCACTAGGAGACATTTCTCGGTAAGAGAGGCTACCAAGGATAAACAACTAGATAGTCAGATCCCACACATACCAAGCATTTCAATAACATACACACAATATGCTCGATATATGCAAATACAACATGGCATCACAACATGACTCTACGACTCAAGTATATTATTGAATAGGCTCCAAGGAGCGAGATATTACAAACATGGGTCTCATGACCCAACATTCAGAGAAAACAAGTCAAACACAAGCGGAAGCTTAACATGTCTGGGTACAGACATCTACAAATGAAAAAGGTTGAGAAGCTTGTCTATCTACCAGATCCTGCCGAGGGCACAAGATCGTAACTGAGGTAACAAGCTAAACGTTGAAGTCCACGTCGAACTACTAGCAAGACTGAAGTCTCTCTGCAAAAACATAAATTAAGCAACGTGAGTACAAATGTACCCAGCAAGACTTACATTAGAACTAACTACATATGCACCATTATCAACAAAGGGGTGGTGGGGTTTAACTGCAGCAAGCCAGCTTTGACTCGATGGCTATCCTGATCTACGACTGCAAGTAACTCTTTTTGAGGTGGCGCACACGAGTCCACATATTCACCATATCAATACACCACTATGGATCCGCTCCCGTCTCCCTACGAGAACGCCATCCTTAGCACTCACGCTTATCTTGCGTATTTTAGAGTATCCACTTTGACTTGTCTATGAACTGTACAGGCAACCCAGAAGTCCTTTACCGCGGACACGGCTATTCGAATAGATCATATTAACCCTGCAGGGGTGTACTTCTTCACACACGCTCTCACCACTTACCGCCGTTTACACAACATGTACTCGGCAACCTTCAAGCGGAAGCCCAACGAGGGTGTCGGCCACGACCTGACTAACCACACAAGTCTCTCGTCCAGGTTTATCGCCTATTCGGGTTCCATCCGCAAGGAGATCCGGCCGGGGTGTCGCTCATGGCCCCAAACGATGTGAGCAGGGTTCCCAAGCCCACCATCCGGGTGCCACATGGTACACCGTGCCACTATGCCTAGTCTGTCCCAAGCCCACCTGTACCGGGTGCCACTTGGTAGACTACTAACACTACCTACAAACACCAGAAACTAGTTGCAACTCCTGGACAGAGATCAAGGCGATTAATAAGTCGAGAGAGTCAATTAAGGATCCCAATGTGTGGTAGTAGCTGTTCATGGAGCACAAACACAGAACTCAGTTCCCGAGGACGGCTGCAATGAGACAACCCACCATGTACTCCTACATGGCCTCTCACCGCTACCTTTACCAAATCGTGTTCACACACTTAGCTCTCAACAGTAGGACATGTTCACACACCTCTGATTCATCCCCGATGAATCAGACCTGACTCAACTCTAAGCAATAGCGGGCATGACAAACAAGCATGAATGAGTAGGCACATCAGGGCTCAAACAACTCCTACTCATGCTAGTGGGTTTCATCTATTTACTGTGGCAATGACAGGTCATGCAGAGGAAAGGGGTTCAACTACCGCAGCATGTAACAGTTGAATCATTGTTGTCCTAATGTAGTAAAAGAGAGCATGAGCAAGAGAGTGGGATTGTATCGGAATGAACAAGGGGGTTTTGCTTGCCTGGCACTTCTGAAGACAATATAGTTCTTCATCGGTGTCATCAAAATCATCATCGAACCACGTCTATCGAGAGGGGACAAACACCGACAAACAAGGAAGAACATAATCAATGCAATGCACAATATGATGCATGATCATGACATGGCAATATGTTGTGGTTTGAGCTAATGCAACTAGCAGCAAGTTAAATGGAGTTGGGTTGAATCCAACATTCAAATTTGAACTCCATATGTGTATATTCAATGTCATTTATATGATTGGTCCTAAACAGATGCTATAAGTTTTTCTGACATGCATGAAAATGGTACAGATGGATAGATTGGATTTTTCTAATAATTTTTCATATATAAATTATTTCATTTGGAGTTACGGTTGAATTTCTATGAATTTTTGAAGTTTAAGTCATTTTCTGGATTTTTCCTGGTTATTTTAAATCCAGAAAATATATTACTACGTCAGCCTGGCGTCAATGTGACGTCAGCGGTCAACTGACCCGGTCCTGGTCAAACCTGACCTACGGGGCCCCCATGTCAGTGGCTAACCTGACTAACAGAGTTAATTTACATTAAACTAATCCTAACCTAGGTTAGTTAAGGGCCTGGGCCCACATGTCATGGGCTTGTAGTTAAACTAGGAGTTACTCCCGTGTTGATTGAGATTTGACCTGCTGTGGGGCCCGCGTGTCAGTGATTGTGTTGGGGGTGGCTAATTAAGCGCATGCTTAACTCTAAACTAATGACGCCACGTCATCTAAATGGCGATTAGTCGCCGGTGCTAAGAGGGACGCTGCAGCGCTCCTTGTCCAACCATCTCCGGCGACGAGAGCAAGCGGGGCTGGGCTCTACGTACTCAGGGCGACGCGACGCGTCGAGTGGTGGCTGCGGCAGGTGCGGAGGCCGGCTTTAGCGGCGGCGACGGTGAGCTTTGGCGGCTGCCGGAGCTCGGACCTTGACGGAAACGACGCTATGGGGCGTCTCCGGGTGAGCTGGTGGTGTCTGCGGGTTCCTGGGAGTGCAGTGAGGATGAAAACGTGCTCAGACGCGACGTGTGTGGGCTCTAGCCACGGCGTAGGCATGGCCGGCGGCGAGCAAGCTCTTGGCCTCGACGGCACTAGCGCTAGAGGACGTGCGGGGAGACGGGAAAAGAGGCAAATGGTAGAGGAGCTCACAGTGGACTCGCTGAGCAGGCCAGTGGGCTCGAGGAGGCGCTGAAGATGGCGAATCAGAGTCGGCAATCGGCGGCGCCCGAGGTTGAAGATGATGGCGTGGAGGCGATGTAGAGCTTCCCGGCTCGCGTGGCTCAACAGGAAGGACGGGGGCATCACGGCGGTTCTTATGGAAGCAATTACGAGGCGAGGGGTTGGCGGTGGACGCGGCAACAGCGGGCGGCGGCAACAAGCTCCGCTCGGGCGCGAGCGAGGGAGCAGAGGAGGGGGCGGAAGAGCCATAGAGCGAGGGGAAAGTGAGGTCAGGGGTCTCTAGGCGTCTCCAGGCGCGAGAGAGAGGCAGGAGGTGCCAAGCAGGAGCTGGAGCCTGCGACCTGCGTGGGCACTCTCTCGCGGTGACAACAGCAGCTTTGGGGCGAGGGGAGGAAGACGACAGGAGGTCGCGGTGTGCTGGGCCAGCAGTGTTGGGCTGCGCAGGAGCTGAGCCAGCCAGGTAGGTCAAGGTAAGCCTTTTTTTTCCTTTTGTTCTTCTGTTTTTCTATTTCTGTCATTTTGTTTTGATTTGATTTTTATACCAAATCATTTTTATAAATTCTAAAAATTATTATGTGGCCTGGTAAAATATATTCAAGGCCATTCACAATTTTTAGAATTATTGGAGTTATATTTAATATATATCAAATATAAATCCAATGCAAATAATTATTGGATTAACTCAAATGCCCAAAATAAATATTTATGAGACTCCAAAAATATTAGTTTGAATTTTATCTCTTGCCAATATTTCTATAGAATAACAGGAACATTTTCTTGGACTCATTTGAGAAGATTTTATAGTTGGTTATTTTTGAAGTGATTTCTGAGGGTTTCAACAAACCTCAATTCAACTTTCAGAAATTTAGACATGATGCATGAGTGCAGTTGCAACTATTTCACTCAGATATTCTAGGGCTGTGACAGATTTATCATCGAGAAAGAACACCCACGTAAATCTGGAAAAATCATCAACTATAACTAGACCAAAAGAATTTCCACCGAGGCTCTTGTAAGAGTTGGGACCAAAGAGATCCATGTGAAGTAGCTCGAGTGGCCTCTTCGTGGTCATGATGTTCTTCATGGGATGCCTTCCTCCAACCTGTTTACCTGCTTGACAAGCACTGCAAAGTCTATCCATATCAAATATGACATCGTTAACTCCAAGGATATGATTCCCCTTAATAAGCTTGTCAAGGTTTCTCATACCAACATGACCTAATCGTCTATGCCATAACCAACCTTTTGAGGATTTAGCAATGAAGCAAGTTTTAGGATGAGCCTTTTTAGTGAAATCAACAATGTATAGATCACCTCTACGCACACCAGTAAAGACCATTTTATGATTATCTCGACGAAACACTTGGCAATCTACTTCAGTAAATAGAACATTGTAACCGAAATCAGCAAGTCTAGATACTGAAAGTAAGTTGTAACCAAGAGATTCAACGAGCATAACATTTTGTATGGAGCTATCATGTGATATGGCCACCTTACCGAGGCCAACCACCTTACCCTTTGAGTTGTCACCGAAAGTGACATACTTTCGAGGACTATCATTATCAGCAAGCTCACGAAACATGTCTTTATCTCTGGTCATGTGATCGGTACATCCACTATCAAGAACCCATTCCTTTCCTCCTGACATGTATCCCCGAAGATTTGCCATAAGACCAAAATGTCTCATTGCATCATCAAGATCGAAGTCAGTGTCATCATCCTCATCATAGTATCCATGTTCAACATCGTCATGTGGTGGATCAAATCCTAGAGTGGGTGATTCATTAGAATGAGATTGACAATAATCTTGTCTATGAATTCTTATAGCTTCGGAAATAATGTCACTAATAATACCAACATTTCCTTTGGCACGCATAAGGTTAGTAAGCTCAAATAGACGATCACCAAACATAGGATCACCAGTATTCATTTTACTCAAAGCAATAGACTTATGGAGAATTTCATCAAGATTTTTCAAAGAATAATCAGGAAATCGTTCCTCAAGAAATTTCCATATAGTGTAGGCACACTCAAGAGTAGGCAGTTTTATTATCAAGTTTCTAGGCAATCCTCTAATGATAAGTTTAACAGTTCTAACATTCCTAATCATGTCAATAGACTCATCAAGGGTAGGATGCATAGGATCAACACAAGGTGCACAAGGACTAGCAATGTACTTGTTCAAATGATATTGATTGAAAATAACAAGCATCTCATTTTTTCACTCATGAAAATACTCTCCATCAAGAATAGGCACTCTATGTCTAAGACTCCCCAAAGTAGACTCATCCATCTTCCTCCAATGGTGATTAAACCAAAGCAATGGAGACCAATGCTCTGATACCACTTGTAGGACCTTGAGAAGAGGTGTCTAGAGGGGGGGCGATTAGACACTAAGTACCAAAGTTGCAGTTTTTAAGTTTCTTTAAAGTTTGAGTGGAGTTTAGGCACAAGTTTAACATTCACAACATATATCAAGCAAGCAAGCAAAGAGTATATGAGCAGCGGAAAATAAAGCATGCAACTTGCAAGAATGTAAAGGGAAGGGTTTGGAGGATTCAAACGCAATTGGAGACACGGATGTTTTTGGCGTGGTTCCGATAGGTGGTGCAATCGTACATCCACGTTGATGGAGACTTTAACCCACGGAGGGTAATGGTTGCACGAGTCCATGGAGGGATCCACCCACAAAGGGTCCACGAAGAAGCAACCTTGTCTATCCCACCATGGCCGTCGCCCACGAAGGACTTGCCTCACTAGCGGTAGATCTTCACAAAGTAGGCGATCTTCTTGCCCTTACAAACTCCTTGGTTCAACTCCACAATCTTCGTCGGAGGCTCCCAAGTGACACCTAGCCAATCTAGGAGACACCACTCTCCAAGAAGTAACAAATGGTGTGTTGATGATGAACTCCTTGCTCTTGTGCTTCAAATGATAGTCTCCCCAACACTCAACTCTCTCTCATAGGATTTGGATCTGGTGGAAAGAGGGTTTGAGTGGAAAGCAACTTGGGGAAGGCTAGAGATCAAGATTCATATGGTAGGAACAGAATATCTTGGCCTCAACACATGAGTAGGTAGTTCTCTCTCAGAAATAGGATGCTGGAAGTGTAGGCTCAGTCTGATGGCTCTCTCTACGAATGAAGAGGAGGTGGAGGGGTATATATAGCCTCCACACAAAATCTAACCGTTACACACAATCTACCAAACTCGGTCGGACCGAATCGTTAAACTCGGTCAGACCAATTTAGCAAATAATGTGACCGTTAGGGTTTTCGGTGGGACCGGAATGCAACTCGGTGGGACCGATTCGGTTAGGGTTAGGGCATAACGTAATCTCGGTAAGACCGATTACACAAACTCGGTGGGACCGATTTTGGCAATCAGCTTTCTAGAGAGTTGGTTAGGCAAACTTGGTTTGACCGATTATCAAACTCGGTGGGACTGATTTTGATAATAAGTTACCAGAGAGTTTGCATTGTAATCTCGGTAGTACCGATTGCTCAAACTCGGTGAGACCGATTTTGATAATGGACATACACAGAGAGATTACAATCCCATCTCGGTGAGACCGAGATCCCTATCGATGAGACCGATTTGCCTAGGGTTTGTGGCAGTGGCTAAGACATCCAAACTCGGTGGCGCCGGATAGAAAGAATCAATGGGGCCGAGTTTGACTTTAGGTTTAGGACATATGTGTGGAAGTGGCAAAGTAGTTGAGGGTATTTGGAGCATATCACTAAGCACTTGAAGCAAGAGGCTCATTAAGCAACACCTCATCCCTCCTTGATAGTATTGGCTTTTCCTATAGACTCAATGTGATCTTGGATCACTAAAATGTAAAATGAAGAGTCTTGAGCTTGAAGTTTGAGCCAATCCTTTGTCCTTAGCATCTTGAAGGAGTTCCCACATCCTTTAGTCCATGCCACTCCATTGTTGAACTTATCTGAAACATACTAGATAAAAGTGTTAGTCCAATAAGAGATATGTTGTCATTAATTACCAAAACCACCTAGGGAGCACTTGTGCTTTCAGAGGTAGGCACCACATCTGAATTGTACATTATTTGATATTGAAAACACACATCACACCCCTTCCAACGTACATCATTTTGGGCCGCATGCAGGCGGTGCTAGTTTTGTGGTCCCTCTCGTGTGATTTTTGATGATGGTTCAATCTATTGGCCCAAGCGGTATGTATACTTATATTCTATCCATTTTTTATTGACAACAACAGTTGTCCGTCTTATGGTAGGTCATGGTGACATGCATGTATGACCAAAGAATTAGTACATGGATCTGTCCCCCCAACATGAAGTGGGAGGTGGGTCAAGCACCCTAGCTAGGTAGCTACGTCATTATGTCATTATAGATACATCCAAGGGGCTTTTCATTTTCGAGGCAGGTGCCACCAAAGTTGTGCATGGTGTATTTAAAGTTTTAAACATCACACCCTATATTCCTACATATATTTGGCCACTTCCAAGTGGTTCTTAACCTCTGGCCCCTTTCATTGATCTTTGATGACGCGCCCAACCATGGGCCCCTGCGGTCAAAGTTGTGCATTAGAATTTTGAACATCATAGACCACCCTTTTCATTCATATATATTTGGGCCACATGTTGGTGTGGCTGTCTTTTGACGCTCTCTCACGTTTTTTTGTTGCGAAGACTCGGATGATGCTCAACAAACAAGGGTGTACTGTCTTAACCGTGCACGATGCAAGTGTGATGTGAAATCACCACGACTGCGCAAGCATTATCACGGGTGTCGTTAGTGGATAAAACGTGTGCGGTGCTAGTGCGTTGTGAAATCACCATGACTGCGTAAGCGTGAGCAGGATGTGGATGTAGTGGCTTAATTGTGTGCGATGCAAGTGCGCTGTGAATAACCACGACCGTGCAAGTGCGAGCAAAGGTGGTGGTAGTGTCTTAACATTGTTTGATGCAAGTGCATGTTGAAATCTCCATGACTGCACAAGCACGAGCAAGGGTGGAGGTGGAGGTACTGGCTTAACCGTGTGCGATGCAAGTGCACTGCAAATTACCACCACACAAGCGTGAGCAAAGTTGGAGGTAGTGGCTTAACCATGTGCGATGCAAGTGCATTGTGAAATCACCACGACTGTGCAAGCACGAGCAAGGGTGGAGGTACTGGCTTAACCGTGTGCGATGCTAGTGCGCTGTAAAATCACCACCAGCATAAGCTAAAGGCGGATAGTTTATTTAGAATGAATTCTACATCTACGTCTGAAAATTATGACGAACTGTGTGTGATAGACAAGCCAGCTAGAAATCTAAAAACAAACTACCTGCCTTGAGCGATGCAAAATCGGCGGTTTCGTCGCTTTTCCTTATTATCATACACATGTATTGTTATTGAACCGTGTGCGATCTTGGGTTCTCCCGCCCCGCATCAATTCCTTTACCCAAATTTTAGTAGCTGCAGTACTTCAGCCGTCGCCCACTACTCCAGCACTGAGCTTATAGTAAAATTGCAGTAGCCGAGGCATTTGAACCGTCGCCCTCCCTCGTCCACACCCATCTCCACCCACAATTACTAAAATTTTCAGTAGCCCCGGGGTATCCTCAAACACCACCCCGCCCCCTCCATAGCCCTCCACCCGCCCCTCCTCCCCATTAAACCCTAGATCGCCACCACCACCATTGCCGTCGCCGCCAATCCCTGCCTGTTTGCCCATTCCCCCTAGCTTAGATAATAAAGTTCAGGTTACCCAGGAATTCCCATACCATCGCCCCCTTGAGTTTTAAGATGAGGCATGTGGTGTCCCTCCTCATCAGATCTACATCCCTTGCTCCAGAGAGTCGCATCCTAAGCCCAACCACGTATATCGGGGAGCCCGACAAGCGTTCGGCCAAAAAGAGGTTTATCATGGCCTCTCTACGGACGTTGGCGAGGTGGCCGCCGTTCCTCCCGACCTGTCGATCCCGAAGCAAAACCTCATCGCAAGAGCCAGCCAGGACATTGAATACGTTGCCATGCCGAAGGCTTCACGTCAGTGGGCTAGAGTATTACTATATCTCAGGAAAACTGGCTATGACATCAAGCTCGTCGACAACGACGACTTCACGCGGGCCATGCATAGGTTAATTGGTCCATCCCCAACCCCTCTGGTTCAACCGCCATCAATCTCTTCGACGGCCATGTTGCTGATCTACTCCTTGTACACCATCGAGCCCATTTTGTCATTTCTGAAGGACACGTTCTACGACGTCCGCTTGGGATCCTCAATTACCAAGTCAGATCTCATCGACCACAACTACGACCACATGGAGGGCACCCACAAATGTTGTTCCAAGGTGAAACAGCCCATCCACGACATCAGAGAGCGCACCATGGGTCTATGCTCTTCCAACTGGAAGGATCCCGTCCATGACATGTGAGGCAACATCCTATCAGCAAATCTTAACTTTTCTAGCTTGCAAACCCGTACCCTTTGTTGTAGTAGCTTTTGCCATGCAGTGTTTTAACTGTGCCATGTTTAATTATTTACTTATGAAAAAATGTAATCTTTAATAGGGCTATGTGATTAAGTATGATTTGTCCACTTCTGTTTCACGAATGGCTATATTTGGTTGTTTATAGTGAGTAGATGCCTTGTTTATTTGTATTTGGTTGTTAGGTTGGTTGCAGTGAGGATTTGTCCAGTTTATCAAGCAGATGCCTTGTTTATATGTATTTCGTTGTTAGGTTGGTTGAAGTGAGCATTTGTCCACTTATCGAGCAGATGCCTTGTTTATTTGTAATTAGTTGTTAGGTTGGTTGGAGTGAGCATTTATCCAGTTTTCAAGCTGATGCCTTGTTTATTTGTATTTGCTTGTATGATTGGTTGCAGTGAGCATTTGTCCAGTTTAAAGCATATGCCATGGTTATCTATATTTGCTTGTTAGGTTCGTTGAAGTGAGGTTCTGTCTAGTTTTCAATGGCTATATTTGGTTTTTATAATGATCATTTATGACTTGTTTATTTCAGTCATTCACAATGTGATGTTTATTTTGTGCAAGTCGGAATTGTGCCGCTCGATTTCCTCAATACCAGTTTGAACGACTATATTTGGTTCCAGTTATGCCTGGTGTAGTTAACACTTGCACTTTATTTCAGTTTTACACATTTATCCAGTGTGATGTTTAAGCATGAGCTACATTCTATTCATTTTCAACAATACCAGTTTGGATTGCAATGTTTGATGGTTGTTAAGCCTGCTGTAGGTAACATTCCCTTCCATTTTATTTCCGCTTTAACAACATACTGAAACCAACACATTCAAGCTATCATTTGGAGATCATGTTATTTACCTTGGCTATAGTTTGATGTTAAGGTTGTTGTACATATCATTCCTTTCCACTACTTATGTCGGACAACAACGGGACTGGCCAGCATTTTCCGCTGAGGTTAGTTTAATCCCTCGGCTTGTACTTCCCCCGTCATTCCATAATGTAGTGCATATAGATCTAGGCCAGCACACTTGTTAGCTTCTAATATTGACTTGTTGCTTGTAGGTACATATGACCTTGGCAAAGATCCACGTATCACCCTTTTTGCATATGGGCCAATGAGATCCTCATGAACGAGCATCAAGTGAGGAAACTGATAAGGATTATTAGCAAAAATATATGAATGGTGGCAAGAAAATTACTTGTTTATGCTCTATCCAACACAACAGTGAGATGTAGGATGGTAACTACAAACTCTGTAGCCTTCTCATTTTACTGCCCATAATGAGTTGTTAGACAACAATGTCTGAATCTTTTTTGTTTGTAGTGGTTCCCAAAGCAGTTTCTCAAGATTACCTTGCATAGTACATGATTGGTGGACACGCAATGAAGGTTAAAGTATTTTATCCAGACTACAACGAGCATCGAGTAGTCCCAATGAAGACAGTGAAGGATGGGCTGGTAGCCATCACAAGCGGTTGGCCTAGAGTCGTGCGCGCATTACACATGGAGGAGGGCACAATATGGGCATTCTGCTTCACCTTCTCGAGCAACCAGAATGTCTTTCGCCTCTCTCTTTACAGTCTTTAATACAACTGTGGTTCATCATTCTTTACTTGGTGCTTCTATAGTTCTTTAGTATATGTACATGTGCATCGAATTATGCATTCATGCTTGAAACTATATTTGTAATAAACATGGTTCCATATGAAATAAGATATTGCTTACATTCAAATTCAAAATATGTGATTTTTAAATGCTAGTATTAAATTAGGAATATATTAGGGATTATACTGCACACATTTTGTGAAAGCAAAATGTCTACGATAAACGTGGAGATCAGACACGTTTCAAGGATCCACTACATGTGCGATCAATATCTACTGCACACACGATTAGCCAAGAAAAAACGTGTGGGATTAACAACAACATTGCACACAGTTCCTTATTCTTAAATGTTTGTGGAAGTCACCTTATCATACACGCTTGGAAATTATGGACTATTTATGATGATGTGTGCATCGCAAACTGTCGGCATTCTGGGAACGGGGGTCCCCAAACTTGCCTGCCTGCGGCCTGCGGCGTGGCTCGAATGGTGGCCCAGTACGGCCCATCCTTGTCAGTGCAAAACTCAAGACCCACTCAAGGGGCCAAGCCTGCGGGGCGGATGACATGAGACTTCCTAAGGAACAGCCTCGCCAGGCAGGCTCGCGAGGAGGCGGAGAGATCAAGGCAGGGTACCTCGCGAGGTACTCGTGACGCAAGCCATGACAATCGAGACCAGGCGAGCGTCAGCCTGCGCAGTGTCCTTGTTTCCTCTTTGGTGCAAAGGGGGCAAGCACAGGCGTGGAGTACCGAGGCATCAGGCAAAGGTTGCCATTTCATTGCAACGAGACCAAGACCAGCAGAGCGGCAGGATGGAGGTTACCATGGAGCCCAAGACGGCGTCATCACCGGTGCCTTTAGCAGCCGAAGACCAACTTTAGTCAGGATAACATGTACTAGATGTTCCCCTTCAAAATGGTCGTTGTTGGCGCCCTTCCCGCTCAATATTTGGGAAGAGTACCAGGGCCTCTATAAATAGAGCTAGCCACCACAGAATAGGGGCATCTCATCGAGTCCTCATTAGATCCATAGGCGATCGAGCTCACCCAAGTAGTTCATTGCACCAGCTCAAGAACACCTCTCGCGAGGTTGTTCTTCCCTTTGTACTGTTCATCACCAGCCCCTGAGGCAATCCACCACACCACACACTGGAGTAGGGTATTACACCACAATGGTGCCCCGAACCAGTATAAATCATGTGTCCCTCCTGTTGTTCATCGCTTTAGCTTAGATTCTCGCGACGCGATCGGGCGTGGATCGGTAGGGGGAAGATCTTCGTGGGCACCCCAGAGTTTGAACCTTAAGGGTCTGCCGGAACCCAACATCCAACATTTGGCGCGCCAGGTAGGGGTGCGCCGAAGCTCTCCCTTTCGTCGACCCATTCTCCATCAGCACCGCACTCCTCCCTCATGGCAGGCAACTCACCGCCTGCTCCGGCTGTCGACGCCGGCGCGGGGAACAGGGGGCTCCGAGCCCTGGACCCCGCCTTGCGACAGGTGCGGTGGCCGAACAAGTTCAAGACAGACATGCCGCCGTGCTATGACGGCGCGGCCGATCCGATGGCCTTCCTACTGGCATATGAATAAGCCATCCTCAAGGCCGGAGGCGACGACAGGGTCATGGCTAACTGGCTTCCCATGGCCCTCACCGGCGTCCCGCGCATGTGGCTGCTCCACCTCTAGCAGCTTCTGTGGCCTCCTGGGAGGATTTGCACAATCTCTTCCTCACCCATCATGCTGCGCCGGCACCCCGAGTCATCGCGGCCCTCTTGGGCGGATCGCAGGCACCACCTTCGAGCCACCACGTCAAGCCGTTCGTCCGCCAGATCAGCGTCGTCCTCAAGCATTGTGAAGCCCCCCCGGGCTGGGTGGCACCCAAGGCCGATCTGACCTTCAGCTCGGACGATCACCCCTGCAACACCGCCTGTCCGGGCGCACTCCCGATGCTATGCACCCCCACCATCTGCCAGGTGGCCGTCACTAGGACCCTCATCGATGGTGGTGTCGGCCTCAACGTGCTCTCAGTGAGGCCTTTAGCCTCCTCCATGTGCCGCTAGAGCGATTCCAACCCAGCAGACCCTTCTCGGGCATCGGAGGCAGTTTCACCGGCTCCCTGGGGCAGATTCGCCTCCCGGTGACCTTCGGCACCCGCGACAACTTCCGCACGGAGCTGGTCGACTTCGACATCACCCCCATCGGCCTCCCGTACAACGCCATCCTCGGCTACCCAGCCTTGGCCCAGTTCATGGTAGCGACTCACCCGGCTTATAACCTCATGAAGATGCATGGGAGCAGCGGCGTCCTTACCATGCCGGGAGACACAAGGGACGCGCTGCAGGTGCTCAGGCTCGCTTTCAAGACGGCTGCGGTGGCGCAGCCCTCTAGCGCAGATACTCTTTAGCCCAAGGGGGCTGCGGCAGCCAAGAAGAAGCAGCTATTCACCCAAGACAAGGCGGAGACCAAGCAAGTACCAGTCGACGAGGATGGATCCTTGGGCGCCACCTTCACCATAGGCGTCAATCTCGACCCTGAGCAGGAGGAGGCCCTGCTGAAATTACTATGCGCAAACAAGGAGGTATTTGCATGGGAACTTGATCAGCTAGCAGGGGTCCTGAGGGGTGTGATTGAACACCATCTTAACGTATGCCCCAATGTGCGCCCCGTGAAGCAGAAGGCAAGGCGACAATACACCGAGAAGCAGGCCTTCATCGTCCAAGAAACCCGCAAGTTAGAGGCAGCAGGCGTTATTCGCGAAGTTCGCTATCCTGAATGGCTGGCCAACCCTGTTGTTGTGCCAAAAAAGGGAGGAAAGGAATGCATGTGTGTCGACTTCACCAACCTCAACAAGGCCTACCCTCAGGATCCATTCCCGCTCCCTCGCATCGACCAGATCATCGATTCTACCATCGAGTGTGACATGTTGTGCTTCCTGGATGCCTTCTCGGGCTATCACCAAATCAAGATGGCGGTAGAAGACATGGCGAAAATGGCCTTCCTGACCCCGCGTGGAGTATACTGCTATACCTGCATGCCGTTCGGGTTGCTCAATGCGGGCGCAACTTTTCAGCGACTGATGCACATCGCCTTGGGCCGACAGCTCGGGAGAAACACCGAAGCCTACGTCGACGACATCGTGGTGAAGTCCCGGGAGGCGAAAACACTGATACAGGACCTGGAAGAAACCTTCGCGAGCCACCGTGAAGTGGATCTATGGCTCAACCCAGAGAAGTGCGTATTCGGAGTCCCCTCGGGCAAGCTCTTGGGCTTCCTCGTTTCCCACAGGGGCATCGAGGCTAACCCAGAAAAGGTCAAGACAGTCGAAGACAAGTCCACTAAAGACCCTCAGAGAAATGCATAAGCTCACCGGGCGAGTAACCGCATTGGGACGCTTCATCTCCAAGCTGGGGGAGCGAGCACTGCCCTTCTTCAAGCTAATGAAGAAGAAGGGCCCGTTCGAATGGACTGAAGAGGCAGACAAAGCATTTCAAGGTCTCAAGAAGTACCTTACCAGCCCTTCGGTGATGGTAGCTCCGCACCCTCAGGAGCCCTTGGTGCTCTACCTTGCAGCCACACCCTACTCCGCCAGCGCAGCCCTGGTGGCGGTACAGGAGGAGCGTTGGGCCAAGACCGCGTCAGCCGCAGCCCTGGCCGAAGCAGAACAAGGACAAGAAAGCCTCGCGAAGACCACACCCGCAGCAGATGGTGATCAGCCACAGCAGGGGGACGCATCCAGGGCGGAGGAGGCCCCGCCAGGCAACCAAGCGATGGGGGATTCGTTGTCTCGGGAGGTGCCTCGACCTCCGGAAGACACATGCCACACCAGCACCCTCAACCTCTTCGAGCATCCTGTGTACTTTGTTAGCACGGTTGTCGGTGTCAAAACTGGCGGATCTCGGGTAGGGGGTCCCGAACTATGCGTCTAGGCGGATGGTAACAGGAGACAAGGGACACGATGTTTTTACCCAGGTTCGGGCCCTCTCGATGGAGGTAAAACCCTACTCCTGCTTGATTAATATTAATGATATGGGTAGTACAAGAGTAGATCTACCACGAGATCAAAGAGGCTAAACCCTAGAAGCTAGCCTATGGTATGATTGTTGTTTGTCCTACGGACTAAAACCCTTCGGTTTATATAGACACCGGAGAGGGTTAGGGTTACACAGAGTCGGTTACAATGGTAGGAGATCTACATATCCGTATTGCCAAGCTTGCCTTCCACGCCAAGGAAAGTCCCATCCGGACACGGGACGAAGTGTTCAATCTTGTATCTTCACAGTCCAGGAGTCCGGCCAACGATGATAGTTCGGCTATCTGGACACCCCCTAATCCGGGACTCCCTCAGTAGCCCCCAAACCAGGCGTCAATGACGATGAGTCCGACACGTAGATTGTCTTCGGCATTGCGAGGCGGGTTCTTCTCCAAATTCAATATACTTGTCGAATAGTGTCCAGCTTCTGATAAATGCTGCGCTCCTTGGCTTCCACGCCCAATAATGGCCATCTTCCACGTGTCGAACGAATGCGAAAAGCCAGGGTATTTTTACACTTTCCCCCCTAGCTGCGCAAATGAGCCGCCTATAAAAAGAGACGAGGATCTAGATCTGAATCACACCATCCCCCCTCCGCAAGCTTTCATCGGAGCGCCTCTGACAAAAAACCCATTCCATCATGGACGGTCGACGCGGCTCCTCCTCTCGCGCTCCCAGCCCCCAGCCTGGGGATTGGGAGAGATGCTAAGTCCCGCATAGCAAGCTAGTGACGCTCCAAACCAAGGGATTTCTTCCCCCAGCCTTCATGGTTCCAGTTCGAGCCGGACTCGCCACCTATAAGGGCGGAAAGCAAGCGGAGAGCGTCCCCGATCCTTCCAAAGGAGAGCGGGAATGCTTTATTTCTTATCTGATAAGAGGACTCGGATTTCCAATACATCCATTTCTCCGGGGGCTCCTGGAGTTCTACGGCCTCCAGCTGCACCACCTTACGCCTGCCTCCATTCTACACATTGCGGGCTTCGTGGCCCTTTGCGAACTGTTCTTGTGCGTCGAGGCTCATTTGGCGCTGTGGAAGAGATTATTCTGCCTCGTACCCCGTTCTCATGAGGGGTCAATATATCAAGTGGGCGGAGCCGAGCTATGGCGCATCGCCGGGACCAGATATCCATCCGGAACCCCGAAGAAGGCGTCCGAAGACTGGCCTTCGGAATGGTTTTATATAGAAGACGCCCCGCTACCGGATCCCGTTCGGATCGGCCTCCCGGAGTTCAGTAATGCTCCCTTGCAGAAACGCCTAAGTTGGCGTCCACGGAGCCCCCAGAGGGAAAACGACAGGGACGTCCTTTACCTGATGAGCGGAATAAGGTTGCGAGCTCATTCCGGACTGACCATGATCGGTGTCATGGCCACCTGCATTATGCGGGGGGTGCAGCCGCTCCAGTATAGGGGCCACCCCATGTGGGATTTCAACGGGGAGGACGATGCCACCCGTCACAGCCGTACGGGGCCGGGATCAGTCGCCGATCTGGTGAAGATCTTGTCCGCGCTATACAAGGGGGAAGAGGAGGATTTTCTCCGCGTCAGTCCATTGAACGGATTTTCTATGAACAATCCTCAAAGCTGGGTAAGCGGACATTTCCTTTTTTGCACATCCGATCCGTACTCCCATGGTTAGATATCTCATTTTGTGATTTCGACGCAGGAACTGCGCCAGGCCGTAAAAGATATAAACAGCCCGC
Organism: Triticum aestivum; assembly: GCF_018294505.1. Taxonomy (NCBI): domain Eukaryota; kingdom Viridiplantae; phylum Streptophyta; class Magnoliopsida; order Poales; family Poaceae; genus Triticum; species Triticum aestivum. Next base: position 297,700,822 of record NC_057798.1, on the reverse strand, counting down.
CTCTGCAACCCGAGGATCTGGAACGGTTCCTCGATCCGGCCTCCCAAGAGGATCTAGACATATTGGTGGAGCTGATTGATGGGGTATTTCACCAACTAAGCATCGATAATGCCTTGGTTGCCATTACGGCTGATTACCCCGGAATACTTCCAGCCTCATAGGTAATTGAGAGCGAAGCCCCATTACTTTTATAATGACCCATCCGTGCTTATTTTTGAACACCGTATATCAATGGTGTTTCGAAGGGGGTGCCTTCGAGGCGGGAGGCCGAGCCTGCGGCGGCTAGCCAACAAGGGGCAGCATGGCCACGCATGCTAAAAAGAAGTGCGGTCCGGATTGAAACACCGCCGCAACGGTAAGGCGTGTCACCATATTCCCAGGATTGATTCCGGGAAGGTATATTAACGCTGGTGCTCCTTTTAGGAAAAAGAGCGCCCGCTGGACTGTGTCTGGAGAGATGGCCAATCAAGCCTCCGCCAGCCAGGCTCCAACGCCGGGTCCGGAAGCGGAGGTGAACACGAGGCGTGCGTCAGATGCTCCTCCGACAGAGGATGCCGACAGATTGTCCGCCACCAACTCCGAGGTGGAGAGTGCCATGAATCACAGGCACCGCCGGATAGTTCTTCGTGATGCATGTTTCTCCCAAGAGGCATTGAACGCCTTCAATTTGGGAGACGCGCACCTCCGTGCCGCTCAATATGGTCTAGCCAGAGCCACGGAGCAGTATGTAAAGGACATACGGGTGAGGAGATTTGACAGTTATATATGCCAGTAGCCCCCGAGACTTAAAATAGTTAGGAGAACTGATTTAAGGATCATTTGTTATGCAGGATCTTACGGAAAAGAATACCCGACTGTCTCAGGAGCTTGAAGAGTGCAAGGCCCAGCTTGAGGCCACACTAGCCGCCACAGGGGGAACCACAGAGACCCCCTCCGGTAATATATACTTCGAAAGATAAGTAGTTTGTGAAGTGCGGCGTGTGTATAAGTCTGACAATAATATTGCAGATGGTGCCAGACTAGATCCGGACAAGCAATAGCTCCTGCGCCGGTTAAAGGCCGGCGAGAATGTGCTTACAAGGGTGAGGCAAGAGAAAAATAATCTCCAAGATGCCAACACCCAGCTGGGTGAGGAACTAAAGGCCGTTAGGGAGAATCGGCCGCTTCGTCGCGGCATTTACAGTAAGTGCGTGAGCGATCTTTTGAAAAGAAGAGTTTGGCGAGGAAGTCGACTAACAGAAATATGTCTGTAGGTATGCTCACAGGTCGTCCTGCAGAGGAAATGCCCGGTTCAACGGGTGACCTACTTCCCGAGCTTCTGCAACTGCACGAACGAGCTCGGCAGGCGATGAGAGGCGTCGCCCAGGCCTTGTGGCCATCCATCTCCCTACCCGAAGGCCTTGGAGAGCTTGCAGAGAGGCTTCAGGGAGCACGGTGGCGCTTCTGGTTATGGAAGATATCAGCCTGCCGTCAAGGCGCCAGGGAGGCCTGGGCCATGGTGAAGATGCGGTACACGAAGGCTGACCCAAACCACATGGCCGAGGTCGAACCTGTGGGGACCGATGGGAAGGAGATCCCTGTGAGCTTAATGTACGACCAAGTAGAGTTGGCCGCAAAGTATTCCCAGCGGGACTGTAAACTAGACAGCTTATTAGATGGTATTGAAGAGGAATACGATCAGTCAATTTGACTATGTAATTTAAAATGACATGTAAAATGCCTTCTAGCCGGATTGTAGATCGTTTTTCGTAGCGGACCTTTTCGCTTCAACCTCGGGACCCGACAGTCCGGAGTGTGTCCGAATACCCTCGCGGTTATGTAAGAACCGGGGCATGCGTGGAGACCAGGCGTAGGGGTCATGAGTGCTTTATCAGACAAGTGCCCAACTAGTTATGTTATATTACATGGTTAGTAAGAAACATCTTCCAGGGAGAATAGTTCCGTTAGGGGTTCCTTTCCCTGGGAGGCATGCCCTAAAGTGCATGTTCGGACTACCAAAAAAGCAGAAAAACATCTGGGGGCAGATAAATGAATCAGTAAGAAATTGTCTTTTAGTTCACCAACCGAATATTCCCTTAAGAACGCTAGCTTTCAGCTTCACCCAGTCTGAGGTACACGTCTGGCTGACCCGGCGGTAACAATCGCAGAGGTGCTCCCATTACCACCTAGCCGAACAATTGGGAACATAGGGGTAAGCACAGGAGCCAGGCAACCCAGCTTGGTCAAAACTTAAGTCATATCGATGCATATAATGGTGAATAAAAGGTTCATGCGGAAGTGTGACACATGTGTTGGGCATAAATCCCGTATAAATAAGCTTCTGTTAAAGAAGCCCCCAGGTATACTGAGCGAGGATAACGCGTCAAGTGTGTGCGAACAGTGTGCAAACGAGCCTCCAACGGCTTCAGAAAAAAGGAGGGAGAAGGAGAGAAATAAAAGACAGTTAAAGTACAAAATATAGATGGAGGAAGGAGACGAACTCAGAGTCCGGCGCTAGGTGTAGAATCTTCGGAGACGGGCTGCGTTCCATGGGTTTGGCTCAAGTCGGTTATCCGATGCGTTCCGCAGATGGTACGCTCCGCCGGTCAGGACTTGGTCGATGATGAAGGGACCCTCCCATTTGGGCTTGAGTTTGTCCTTTTTCTTGTTCGGCAGGCGTAGAACTAATTCGCCAACATTGTAAGCTTTGGCCCGTACTTCTCTGCTTTGGTATCTTTGAGCCTGCTGTTGATAGAATGCAGAACGGGCTTTTGCCACGTCGCGCTCCTCCTCCAAGGTGCCAAACTGTCCTGCCGATCAAGCTCGGCTTCTCTTTCTTCGTACATGCGCATGCAAGGTTAGTCATGAATTATGTCGCAGGGCAAAACTGCCTCTGCGCCGTACACCATAAAAAATGGTGTGAATTCGGTAGTGCGATTCGGCGTGGTCCACAGCCTCGAGAGTACGGAGTCGAGCTCCTCTACCCAGCGCGTATTAGATTCCTTGAGGGACCGCACTAGTCTGGGTTTAATGCCGCTCATGCTTAGACCATTTGCTCGCTCGACTTGACCGTTAGTTTGAGGGTGATAGACTGAAGCATAGTCGAGCTTGATGCCCATGTTTTTGCACTAGAGTTTGACATCGTCGGCCGTGAAGTTCATGCCATTATCAGTGATGATGCTATGGGGGACGCAGTAACGGTGTACTACCCCTGATATGAAGTCTATCACCGGTCCGGATTCAGCCGTCTTAACAGGCTTTGCCTCTATCCATTTGGTGAATTTATCCACCATGACCAATAGGTATTTTTGCTTGTGGGTTCCTCCTTTAAGGGGTCCAACCATATCAAGCCCCCAGACCGCGAACGGCCAGGTGATGGGTATAGTTTTGAGGGCGGTAGGTGGCATGTGTCTTTGATTAGCAAAGAGCTGGCATCCGACGCATCGTTGGACCAAGTCCTGAGCATCTGCCCGGGCCGTCTGCCAATAAAATCATGTACGGAAAGCCTTGCCTACAAGGGCCCGGGCTACGGCGTGGTGCCCGCCGTGTCCAGCATGAATTTCAGCCAGAAGATTCCGCCCTTCCTCTTCAGAGATACACCTTTGAAGGACTCCGGTTGTGCTTTTCTTATAAAGCTCTCCCTCATGGACCTTATAGGCTTTAGATCGCCGCACTATGCAGCGGGCCTCGTTTTGGTCCTCGAGAAGTTCCTGCCTACTTAGGTAGGCTAGGAATGGTTCTATCCACGGGGCAATGACTGCCATTATTGTGTGGGCTGACGGTATAAACATCAATCTCAGAACATAATATGGCCCTGCAGAGGCGGGACTTTGTGCGGCGCTTTCGTCGCCATCTTGACTGCTTTTCGAGGGATTTATCCTTCGTAGCGTCCCATTGTTCCTCGTCGTCACTTCCTTTAGGTGTATCCACCATGTATACATCGTGAGATGGGGTGGCTGTCTAGTACCCTATAGGTGCTGGTTCGTGGTTGTCTCCTACATCATCGTCCATACCGTCGATGTCTTCCGAGTCGAAATTGAGCAAACTTTCGACAGTGGCTATGAAGTGGGTGGTGGGTGGGTGTTGAATTTCTTCGGTGTCTGCATCCCAACCTTCCTGACCATAGTCCGGCCAGGGCTCTCCTGATAAAGAGAGAGACTTTAGTGAATTCAGGATGTCGCCAAGGGGCGAGTGCTGAAAGATGTCCGCGACAGTGAACTCCATAACCGGCGCCAATCGGATTTGATTGGTAGGGGCGCGGAGGTTCGGAGTCCCGAGAGGAGTCTGGCACCTCGGAGTCACAGGCTTTGCAAAGGATAGGGATGGTGTTCGTCTCAATCGCCGTAGAGATCATAGCCCTCGAGGAGGTGTCCAGCCACTCGTCCTTGATCGGCAAAGTTGGCTCCGAGCTAAGGGTCGGAGCGGACGCTGGTGCGGCCTCCAGGGCACTATTCGGCGGCAGAGCTAGATCATACCCATTGAGACAGTGCGGCGCGCTTGGCTCTGGCTCGAATCTGTCGAAGATCAAGTCTCCGTGGATGTCAGCCGTGTAGCTCAAACTCCCAAATCTGACTTGATGGCCAGGGGCGTAGCTTTCGATCTGCTCCAGATGGCCAAGTGAATTGGCCCACAGTGCAAAGCTGCCGAATACGAATATCTGTCCGGGGAGAAAAGCCTCACCCTGGACCATGTCGTTGTTGATGATCAAAGGAGCCATCGGGCCTAAAGGTGACGACATAGAGGAACTCTCAATGAAAGCACCAATGTCAGTGTTAAAACCGGCGGATCTCGGGTAGGGGGTCCCGAACTGTGCGTCTAGGCGGATGGTAACAGGAGACAAGGGACACGATGTTTTTACCCAGGTTCGGGCCCTCTCGATGGAGGTAAAACCCTACTCCTGCTTGATTAATATTGATGATATGGGTAGTACAAGAGTAGATCTACCACGAGATCAAAGAGGCTAAACCCTAGAAGCTAACCTATGGTATGATTGTTGTTCGTCCTACGGACTAAAACCCTCCGGTTTATATAGACACCGGAGAGGGTTAGGGTTACATAGAGTCGGTTACAATGGTAGGAGATCTACATATCCGTATCACCAAGCTTGCCTTCCACGCCAAGGAAAGTCCCATCCGGACACGGGACGAAGTCTTCAATCTTGTATCTTCACAGTCGAGGAGTCCGGCCAACGATGATAGTTTGGCTATCCGGACACCCCCTAATCCGGGACTCCCTCAACGGTGCTGTGGGATGAGAGGGCGCGATACCCCATGCCTTAGAAACTCCTCCTTGCATTGCTAGTGGCCTCACACACTACGTTCAAGTTCACCCCATCAAAGTCGTCTCGGCATATCCCTTGGAAATGGTGCTTAGGAGCCCCAACTCAGCCGGAAGGGTCGCTGAATGGAACATCGAGTTGCAAGCATTTCAGTTGGAATTCAGCACGACCACGGTCATCAAGGGGGCCGCACTCGCAGATTTCGTGGCAGAATGGACGGAGGCACTATGGCTCGAAGCGGGCGACGATCGGTCGCTTTCCCCAGAAAGTGAAGCACCGGACGACTAGGTCATGTACTTCGACGAAGCGTTCTCACGACATGGCGCGGGGGCTGGCGCAGTACTCATATCCCCCACTATGGACAAGATCTATTAAGCAGTGCAACTCTGTTTCCAACATGGAGAGAAGGTCTCCAACAACATAGCAGAATACGAGGGCCTGATAGGAGGCTTGAAAGCTGCAGCCGCCTTGGGGGTAAAGCGCCTCATCATCAAGGGTGATTCACAACTCCTCGTCAACTTCTCAAACAAGGTGTACGAGTCGAAGGACGAACAAATGGAAGCATATCTTGCGGAGGTCCGCGGGTTGGAGTTGCAGCATGTGCCTCGCGGCACCAATCAAGAGGCTGATGACATCGCCAGGAGGGCGTCCAGGCGGCCGCCTCAGGAGCCAGGCGTCTTCGAGGAACGACTCTTCAAACCTTCAGCGGCACCATCACTATCAACCACAGCACAGCCTCGGGAGGAGCTCCCTCAACTGCCTGCCTCAGGAGCCCCGGCCTGCGGCCCGACCATAGGGGCGCGTCTGCTCCTCATGCTGGAGCCTCAGGAGGGATGTTGGACCGCGAAGTTCAGGGATTACCTGATGCAAGGGATTCTGCCAGAAAAGGAGGAGGACGCGGAACGCGTGGCGTGGCAGGCCACGGCCTACTACATCCAAGATGGAGAGCTCTATAGAAAGCGGCCAAATGATGTTTCCCTGTGTTGCATCACCAGGGAGCAAGGGAAAGAGTTGCTGGCGGACATTCACGATGGAGACTGCAGGCACCACTCGTCCTCATGGACCCTCGTCGGCAAGGCGTTTCGGAGCGGGTTCTATTGGCCGACATCACTCAACGACGTGGTCGAACTAGTAAAAGCTTGTGAATCCTGTCAATTCCACGCCAAGCAGATTCACCAGCCGGCTCAGGGCCTGCAAACCATTCCCCTTTCATGGCCATTCACTATTTGGGGGCTGGACATTCTTGGCCCGTTTCCCCGGGTGCTAGGGGGCTAACGCTACCTCTACGTCGCCATTGACAAGTGCACAAAGTGGGCAGAGGTGGAGGCTGTCCGCACCATCCCGGCTGGCTCAGCGGTCAAGTTCATCAAGGGCCTCGTGAGCCGGTTTGGGGTGCCTAATCGCATTATCACCAACAACGATTCGCAGTTCACCAGCAATCTCTTCAAAACATATTGTGCTAACCTTGGAACGCAGATATGCTACACTTCGGTGGGACACCCTCGGAGCAACGGCCTGGCCGAATGCACCAACGCGGAGGTCCTGAAGGGTCTCAAAACCCGTACCTTCAAGAAGAAGTTGGAGGCATGCGACAGGGGCTGGCACGACGAGCTTCAGTCCGTGCAGTGGTCCATCCGCACAACCGCTAACATGTCGACCGGTGAGGCCCCATTCTTCCTCGTCTACAAAGCTAAGGAGTTCATCCCTCACGAGGTTAGGCATCGCTCCGCGGGGGTCCTGGCTTTCGACGAAGCATAGCAGGACGACATGCAGGGGGTGGACCTCGTGCTGGGGGAGGAACGTCGTCGGGAGGCTGCAATTCGGGCAGCAAGATACCAACAGGCGTTGCGACGGTACCACTACCACAGCATTCGCCACAGGACCCTCGAGGTAGGTGACCTCGTGCTCAGGCGAGTGCTCTCCAGGGAAGGGCTGCACAAGCTCTCGCCCATGTGGGAGGGCCCGTTCAAGGTTGTTCATGTCTCTAGGCCTGGCGCCGCATGCTTGGAGACTCAGGAGGGTGTGCCCATCCCGAACGCGTGGTACATCCAGCACCTCCGGAAGTTCTACCCTTGAAGGAAGGCCCAGCGCCTGTAAAGAAGGCCCGGTGCCTGTGAAGCTAGTCGTACCAAGAAAGGCCCAGTGCTTGTGAAGAAGAAGATAAACGCTTGTGAAGCTCATCGCCCCGAGAAAGGCCCGGAGCTTGTGAAGAAGGCCAATCCTCGTGCAGCTCGCCGCCTGTGACACTCTCACGTAATAATGAGTTGGGGTTGTACACGCCTCGGAGTCTCCGGAGAGCCGCCCTCGGGCCTTGGGGGCTCCCTCCCATGCCCAGTGGCAGCACTAGCTCCGCTCTGGTGAGAAGACGTCGAAGACTAGATTAGGTGCCGGACACGGCTTTTTCATTTGATTTCTGCAGTTGGCTTGTTCATCCTTGTTTGAAATTTTATTGGATTTGGTTTTAGCGTTGTTGCCGTCCCCGTCCGTGATTCTCTGTTTTTGTCGCCCACCTGATTCATTTTCTTTTTTGCCAGTCTCGCGAGGGGGCTGTGCGGGTGCCCTCGTGAGTGTTTTCTGACCCAGTCTTGTGAGGCTTTCCTACCCAAGTCCACCACGGGAGCACTCCTCCCAGTCCGTGCCCCACGGGCATCGCAACGCGAACACAGGACCTGAGTCTGTTACCCTCATGACTGACTAATTCTTGTAGACCACAAGGCGCGCGACGAGGCCTCAGCCTCGGGAAGCGAAGACTGTGGCAAGTCTCCCCGAGCTAAGTAGTTCCTACACACGAGCACGCAGCACCAAAACACAGCATGGGAATAATGGAAATAGCATAATAGTTAACTACAACAGTCCGGCACGCCCCTACGGGGCCCCACACTACTCTCTCTTTGTGCAGGAAAAGAAGGGAAAACAAAATAGACACGGCTTGCCCAGCACCGACTCATGGCGAGGGCTTGTACTGCCTCCGGAGCTCAGTCAGACTCCTCCTCACGCTTCACCGAGGCGCGACAACGGGCAGACCCGATACCTACCTCAAGGCGAGCGCGATGGCGCGGAGGCTGGTCACAGCCACTGCTGGAGGAGCTGCCGTCCGAGGGGGGCCCGCCGAGGCTTGGCGAGCTACGAACGCCGCCGGCCACACGCCCGCCTTCATCTTCATCTCGGCCATCGTCGAGGCTGGGCACCTGGCCGCCGTCATCATCTTTGGGGCAGCACCCAACGCGGCGGCCATCTTCTCCGAACACCCTCACGTAGAGGGTAGTGTCCCCGTCGAACTTGAAGTGCAGGGTGCACCGCCGGCTCAGGCCACGCGTGCAGGCAAACGTTTGCCAGCCGCGGGTCAGGGCCACATTCCCGGCGACGGAGATCTCCAGTGAGTCCCAGGAGGCCCTGCTGCAGCAACCATCTGCTTGGAGCCAGAGGCCGCCAGGAGCGCCGGCCAGAAGTTCACCTGCAAAAAAGCGGGGAAGCGGGAGCCAGCTGCCGGTTGGGTCCACTGACCACACGACGAACTCCGGCAGCACCTCCGCCGAGTGGAAGCGCGGCTTAGGAGGACATGCAACCACGACGCGCCTTCCCTCACCCACCAGGCGCCCATTGCCATGCAGGAGATCACAGCCATGACCGCGGGGAGCCACTGCGGGAGACGCAGGATGCTTGCGGGGATGACCCCGGTCGCGCTTGGGCGGGGGAGATTTGGGCCCTTCCCGACGAGCCTTCCCCTTCTCCGCAGCTGAGAACCTCTTTGGTGGCGCCATAGAAGACGGCGAGCAGCTGAGATAGGAAGAAAGAAGGAAGCAGGGTGGAAGATGGACTTGTCCAGTTGAGCAGTTGTCGAGGCAGCGTTGGGAAGCGGAGGCGCCCTCGTCCAATCAACCGCCATGTGGCGCCCAAGGCCGCGGGCTGATGGGGCCCGCGGTGCTCCACACTTACCCCTTCGCTTCTCTACTAAGCCATGTCCGATCACGCCTTGGGCCTGGGGGCTACTGTCGCCATTCTGGGAATGGGTGTCCCTAGATTTGCCTGCCTGCGGCCTGTGGCGTGTCTCGAGTGGTGGCCCAGTATGGCCCATCTTCATCAGTGCAAGACACAAGACCCTCACGAGGGGCCAAGCCTCATGAGGCGGACGACACGAGACTTCCTTAGGAACGGCCTCGCCTGGCAGGCTCGCGAGGAGGCGGAGAGATCAAGGCAGGGTACCTCCCGAGGTACTCGTGACGCAAGCCATGACGATCGAGACCAGGAGGACGCCAGGCGGGCGCCGGCCTGCACAGTGTCCTTGTTTCCTCTTTGGTGTAAAGGGGGCAAGCACAGGCGTGGAGTGCCGAGGCATCAGGCAAAGGTTACCATTTCATTGCAACGAGACCAAGACCAGCAGAGCGGCAGGATGGAGGTCACCATGGATCCCAAGACGGCGTCATCACCGGTGCCTTTGGCAGCCGAAGACCAACTTTAGTCAGGATAACCTGTACTAGATGTTCCCCTTCAAAATGGCCGTCGTTGGCGCCCTTCCCGCTCACTATTTGGGAAGAGGACTAGGGCCTCTATAAATAGGGCTAACCACCACAGAATAGGGGCATCTAATTGAGTCCTCATTAGATCGATAGGCGATCGAGCTCACCCAAGTAGTTCATGGCACCAGCACAAGAACACCTCTCGCGAGGCTGTTCTGCCCTTTGTACTGTTCATCATCAGCCCCTGAGGCAATCCACCACACCACACACTGGAGTAACACCACAATGGTGGCCCGAACCAGTATAAATCCTATGTCCCTCGTGTTGTTCATCGCTTTAGCTTAGATTCTCGCGAGGCGATCGAGCGTGGATCGGTAGGGGGAAGATCTTCGTGCGCACCCCAGAGTTCAAACCTTAAGGGTCTGCCGGAACCCAACATCTGACACAAATGTTTGGTCATAGAAGAACGCGTGTGATAGGTCTTCATCCAATGTGGGTATGCTGGACGAACCATGTGGATATATTCAAGCTTCACATATAGTTTTATAGGGACAACTATATGCACTCTTACATCGAATCGCATACTGTCGAGGAAAAGTAGATGTGTGTGGCTATGTGCTTATCGTACATGTTCTATAATCATATATTGTTTGCGATGGGTCGCGCATCATAAACATAACACCATAGAATACCGACTGCGATGGCAATGCAAGCACAAACCAGTAGCAACAATGGAGCTTTTGGGATATTCGAGATATCAAAAACAGTTTTATAGGGACAACTGTATGCATCATGGCTCCCTATCCCCGACGGTTTCTGGGTCATGTGGGAAGGACCCCCGTATCGCACACACTCACTTGCCGACGGTTTAAAATGTTGTCGTGGAAAGGGGTTAAAAACCGTTTGTATAGCATCTCTTTGTACTAGTGATGGAACCAAGATACCATGGTAAAAAATTCGGCATGTTCGACGAAAGTTTGGACAAACACCCTTCACAAACTAGAACATTTGATGAGAAGGCTCGTGTTTCCAGCGGGAATAATGCATGATTGATGATGAACCCACGGTAGTTTCCTCGTATGGTCTCGAATTTTTTTCTACCATTAACATGCACTATACAATTGTCATGTTAAATTTCGAAATTTTCATGGGGGATTTGAACTTTTTAAGACAATTAGTTGATTTTCTAGCCATTTAGTGGCTGTAAGTCAAATTGAACCACAAGTATATGCAATAGAAAACCATCATGTGTTGGAAAAATCATTTACATATTACATTACATCATACACTAATATCATGGTAACCCACAAAATAAGCATTTGTGCCTTACATGTGGAAAGAAAATGTAAATATCTGGCAAGACAACTGGGCCCACATGATTGGCACTCTATTTCATGCCTCGAGGTTTGGAAGGTGATTGGAGTGGGTTATTAATCAGACATGGTACTATTTTGGAAACCGTCAGCGATTAATTTCACACACAGATTTTATTGTAGGAATCATGTGCAATTTAAACTACAATACTCGTAAATTCCGCCTCCTTTTATCTGGATTTTGGCCGCCAATAAATAATACCTTGCTCACATCGTCTCGCCTGCATTCTCATCTACATCCTCTCCTTGCTCGCCCCCTCTCTCACAAATCTCTGCCATGGCGCCGCAGATCTGCCCACGCGCCTACGAGGAGGCGCCGCTCCCCGACGACGTTCAATCTTAGAGCAGCGACGAGGAGGACCCCTATGTGCCGCCAGACGAGGTTGTGCTAGACCCCTCCCCCCCCCCAACTTTGGAGTGGTTTTGGGGCCGGTACAGTCTTTGTCTATGGAAGTTGCTGCCTATGACTAAGAAAGACATGCCAGTGGAGTTCAAGAAGGAGAAGGCAGAGGAGGAAGCCAGGTACCAGGCAGCCTATGAACCCCATGACGCCACCTGGAAAAAGGAGGCACTAGTGCTTTGGGGCGGGCGCGTCGACGTGTGGAGGAGGTGTACAAAGATGTGTACTTCACCAGGAATGCAAAAGGCAATAGGCGCCTCATCACTGCGTGGAGTTGGGTCTATAAGCTCCAATGTGCCACTGACGACGAGCTCTGGTGGGCGTCTAAAGAAATGGCTACATCATTCGCGCGTGTCCACCAGCAAGAGGCAGATCGGCACATCGAGCTCTGTGAGGCGGAGGATGTGGAGTACTACCTCTACGCTGGGAAGATGTCGCGCACCAGGGACCTACTGGCGAGGGGCTGCCGGGATACTGCCCCCTAAGGGGGGAGTATTAATTTTAGTATTGTTTGATTTCAATTTTATACATTGTACATAGTAGTTAAGTATCATCACCTATATGTGATGATATTATATATATATTGTGATGAACTAATGAATAATTAGTATATATTATGAATTCAATTTTTCTATCTGTTTTCGTATACTAATTGTTATCATCCACATATACATAATGGAAAGCATACACACACACACACATTGAAACAGAACCATATATAAGAATGGAAAACAGAGACACACATTGAAATAGAGCAATATTATGATTGTTGTGAATACACAGCGATCCACGTCGAAACGATCCAACAAAATAAAACGTGTCCATGACTAGTAGCCTTGCCTATGGTAGCTCTTGGCTCTGCCTGAACTCGTGCAAGCGTTCGTCCAAGCGGTCGACACGCTCGCGATACAAATGGAGTGCGATCTCGAGCTCCAAGTTGCCTATTTCATAGAAATCGCCACATAGAGGACGCGAGGACCATGTTCCTCTACTGCGCCTAGGTGTACACCTGGGCCAAGGAGGCAGTCGAGCCTTGTGACCAACGCGTTGGCATCGAGTGGGCCGCGAAAAAGGTGAATGGTGTGACCCATGCTGGCAGAGCGGGGGGCATCCGGTGCAAGTAAGGCGCGACCGGCCTCTGGTGCAAGTATGGTGCAGACGACCTATGCCCACTCCTAGCGAGGAATGGGAGTATTGATGAGTTGTGTACCCAGCTGCCATACCCTGTCAACAGCAGGCAACACTACAAAAAATACACTTCCGTGATGATACGTGTTTGTCACAGTAGGTCATGTTTTCTATCATGCATGTACATCCATGATGATTATATGACAGAAACAAGATAGTCATACATGTGCTGTCTTAGAAGTGTTCCATGACAATACTCACTTCCATGACGATAAATGGCACGTCATCAAAGTGATTTTGTCAAGGGTAACCGACACATGGCATCCACCGTAATGGGTTGCTGTTATGCTATCGGGTCCGGTTTTAGTTCCGACAACCCATTAACAGCCAAGACCAATGGAGATTCTCCACGTGTAAATTTGTCATTGACCGGGCGAACCACGTGTCAGCTACCCGTTGGTACAGATGTCAACTATCCAATGGACCGGACGCGCATGTGATGTGTCGACCCGTGGCGAGGCCCAACACTGACCCATTCAAGTTAAAAAGGCCGGCCCAGCCAAAGGACCAAAATATTTTTTCACACTAGTGGGTCGGCCCATTAATAGCCTGCCATGCTTTACGTGAAATTGCAGCCCATATCAGATCAGGCGCACTCATGGCCTGTCGTGTTTTGGGCCAAATGATGGCCCACATCAAACACAGCCCAATAAAAACCTGCAATATTATGAGCCAGTTTACGGCCCATATCCGACCAGGCCTGTTAACAGTCTGCAATAGTTTGGGAGAGATTACAGCCCATAACAGATACAACCCGTTAATAGATATTGTGCCTTTGCACCCATTAGGGGCCTGATTTACTCTTCGACCTCTGATGTTTGGGCTAATAATGGGCCAATGTATATTCCAGCCTGATGTCGGCCCGTGATTTATTTAGCATAATTCAGGCTCAATCTACATCTTAGCCGGTTAAAAGCCCATTTTATTTTCTTGCCCATTAAGGCCAGCGGTTTACTCGGCCTTTTTAAGGCCCAAATATAATGTGGGCCAGATTAAGTCTAGGCCTGATTATGGCCCAAGATAAGCCCATGGTTCATCCCATTTTTAGCGATTGGCAGCCGGCCAGTTCTAGTACCGATTTTTTTATATATAAGCCTATCGTATTGGCTTACTGTGCTCTGATCGAAGCTTAGGACCTTTTCATAGAGCGACAATAGCATATACAACAAATAAATTACAACATCATGACGAAGAATGAACCTAGACTATACAACAAAGAAATAAGAGCATATTACATCCGCTGGGCATCAAAGTTCGCCGCCAGTAATAAGAAAGGGCAACTAGATAGCAGATTACATACATTGGGCATCAAAGGTCGCCACAAGTGGAGGTAAAGACGCTAACAAAATAATAGATAGAACCGACAGAACTTCAACATAGGTCAAGAAAGGTTAGCCCTATCCAGGAGCTGCAGCGCAAGCAGCTTAGCAACCTGATGAGACTGCACTTGTTTGATCCTGATATCCACCAACTCAACCTGCATAGCATCAATAGATGTCATGTACTTATGGTTAATCTTGCATAGAGATTGGTGTTTCGGTCGGATTTGAGAGGAAGCATGTCTTTCTGCTTGAATTTCAAACTGAAGAAGTTGAACAGATTCAGGTGGCGACTTCATCGAGCTTGCATCACTGCTATTAGCGAGTAAGTTCAACACTACATCAAGACATGACTTTAGGGTTGTATCTCTATCCTCAAGATGTGTTCCCTTCTTCTCTGGAATATATGTTAGAGGGACAAGCAATGGGTTCGTCTCACTATCATTGTGGCAGTTCTTCCTAGCATCAGCAATGTCACCTTGAAAGAGAAACAAGTAGGTGGATAACATGTTTTGCATGTATAAGCATCAATGTTGTCAATTCATCTCATTTCTTAGTCATAATAAAGAGAAACAGTTTAAAATAGCATTAACATAGTAGGCATTGTTCACAATTAAGATGGCAGGAAATGGCATTGTGTAGGAGCGGTCAGCTTCACCACACCACTGGATTACAGTTCAAGAACACAAGCATACATGTAGTGCTAACCAATGTATAAGCATGAATGGTGAGTGCACTTTGAATTTATCCCATTTTAGATTGGTAAATAAAGACACATGATTTAAATAACATTAACATAATATGGCATTGTTCATAGTTAAGACATAGTAGGATATGACATTTTGCTGGAGTTGGCAGTTTCACCACACCACTGGATTACAGATCAAGGACACAAGCGTACAGGCAGTGCTAAAGAAGATAACTTGCTATGTTTAGTTTAATTTACATGGTATGAATATGGAACTAGGTTGCAGAACTCAAAACTTAAATTGAGAAGGACAAACTTATGTTTATGTGCTTCTTCGCAATAAACTTTGAACATGCAATTTAATGCAAATGACAAAAATAAACAACATTTGCAGTCATAGCTATCCAAGTATACACAACAAAGTTTGAAGGCTCGAGGAGGACAAACTTATGTTAGTAGTGAAGACCGGCTCTATAAAGCCCTTGTCCATATTGATGGGGGGGTAATTCAAGAAGTTTACCACATACTCTTCTTCATGAGCCTTGCCTTTATTCTACATTTTGTTAAGAGTAAATATAGATGTGATCATATAGGAATAAATGGAGATTATTTATGCTAAGGTGCAGAATATAAATATAAGTACAACATACAGGAAAAAGGCACTAATAAGAGCAATGCAAAGCTAAACTTTTTTAGTAGCGTTCGTTTTATTCAACATTTTGGCAAGGGTAAGTACAGATCTAATGTGTAGAAAATGGAGGGCAAGGGAAAGTACGCTACAAAGTGTACATGAACAACTAGCTGACAATATAAGTACAATGATGAAGGACAACATATACTTAAAAGTACAGTTCAAAGGTAAACTTCTTCATAAGGCATTCGCTTTACTCTATATTAATGTAATCATTCATATAGATCTGATAAGTGCGAGCAAATAGTGTATAAGCAAGCTATAATGCACTGATGTCACATAATCCACCAGGTTTGAATGTAAGTACGGCGATAGGACAACAGGTACTAACTAGAGCAAAGCACCGAGCTGCATAGTTGCGATATCCTAGGTTTTGCGGCGTTGGTTTTATCGCCAATATAGGTGGGGTGCTACTCCCTCCTTTCCGGTTTATACGGATCAAATCTGAAATCTCATCAACCAAGGCATTTTGTGAGTGGAGGAATGTATCTCATACTTTACGAAACTACTCAAATTAAACTCATGCATTAATTTGGATTAATTGCAGTGCATGCATGCTTGGCCACTAGATGAGTAGGAACATACATGCATTAGTGTGTTCCTTTTTAATTCTTTCATGGAAAGATTTAATGCGCCTCAAAAACTAAAAATGAGATGTAGATGAGCCCTTCAAATTGGAAAAACAAAAAAGTTGAAATAAGCCCTATAAACCGGAAAGGAGGGAGTATCTGATTTCTATGGTACCACCACCTTTTTCAATGACTATGTTTGTACTCCTTCAGGTTCTGCAATCACCCTCTTCCTTTTAGATGTCTGAAACATATGAACAACATTTGAATGGAAAAAGATGGTATGACGATAAAGGGAATAGGTATTGATAATGGATGGGCATCACATCTTCACATATATCATGAGTAAACTAAGGAGATGGCGGTGAAAGGAAGCAGAAGAGATGCAAGACACCTTATGCAAGATATGTGCAACCAATAAAACCTTGCCAAATTAGAAAAGTCACCTTATT
The DNA here is from genome assembly GCF_018294505.1 of Triticum aestivum. NCBI lineage: Eukaryota > Viridiplantae > Streptophyta > Magnoliopsida > Poales > Poaceae > Triticum > Triticum aestivum. The sequence continues at coordinate 297,684,428 of NC_057798.1, read as the reverse complement.
GGGGGAACAGTATAGGCCATCTGCCATTGACTCCTTGAGCTCAGAATAGTCATTAGGATCATATTCTAAATACGAATATGTAGGTCGGGAGCATGTGGGCTTCATTGCATCTAGAATGGACCTCTATCCCTTGATGCAAAGTTTGTTACCCATTGAACTATTCCGTAATTTTGTTCTGATGCGTTCATTCTTATATTCATTGTGATTACGTAGAATATTTTAGAAGCATGAAAACATAAATAGTATTGAGATTATCTTTGTAATGCAAAGGATATTCTAATATAACAAGGGCTCCATGTAAATCCTTGTGTGCTATCACTAGATTCTGATGAGAGAACCCATGTGTGCTGTAATATGGTGCATACATTAATATAATCTGGCACAACTACACAAAAAATAGGCTCCCTGTTGGGATCTCTAGATGGAAGGATAGTTGGCAGATGATAGGTTCATAATATACCGTATAGAAAGTTTATTGGCACACCATGATAACGAGACGGCAGAGCTAGTAGCCACATCATAGTGTAGATAAAAGGGGTACACCATAACCATCATAATTAAATTGGGAAAGCGGAACTGACTAGAAAATACAGGGTTGTATTGCCACTACTAATTTAAAGCCTATCAATCACCTATAGGCCATCTCTATTCATCTGAAGATACACTGGTGTTACTTCATGCTAGTCAACCAAAGACCGCACAACTCCCACCATTTCCTGGATACTATGGCAAACCAACTCGAAGTGCTGAAATCATCTAGTAGAAGCGGCCCAATAGAGCTATCAACTACAGATGTCCCTGCTCCCCTTCATGACAAGAAACATATTGGACTTACTAAAGAAGAATAGAAGAGCAACATGTTAAAGAATAGACGGGGAAGCATATTATTGAGATTCTGCTTCTTTCTATACAATGTTGGTTGCCCACCCATGATGAATCAAAGCACCCAAAGAAATACAATTCCATGATGTCTTTCTATATGTGGCCACATGCATTTGGAAACTCAAGTGGGAGCATTAGATGACCAATTAAATGTGCGTATGTTAACTAATGTCAGTATCATATGAATTCATATTTGAAGAAGTAAGCTTTGCACGTATGATTGGTGTGTTGTTTAGCTTCAAGGGTGGACTGCTGCTAGTAGGACACAAATCACTCCACAGATCATATGTAGATATAATGGGAAAATCCTAAACATCACAAGTAAAATCAGGAAAGTGGAACTTGCTGGAAAATATGTGCTAATATTGCCTGTACGGCTAGAAAGGCTTCGGATACCAGCTCTCTACAACTGAAGGCACAGTACTATTACTATCAGTCTAACTTTCAAAGGTGACACAACTCCCAGCATTTCCTGGATATTAGGGCACACCAACACGAAGAGTTGAAAGCGTCCATGACAGGCTACCGAATAGTCCTATACACTTCAAATGTTCCTTCTCCTCTTCACTACAAGGAATATATTGTACAACTATTATACTCCCTATGTTCCTAAATATAAGTCTTTGTAGAGGTTCCACTATGGATCACATACGGGTGTATATAGATACATTTTAGAGTGTAGATTCACTCATTTTGCTCCGTATGTGCTTCATGGAGGAATCTATAGAAAGACTTTTATTTAGGAACGGAGAGAGTACTTATTAAAGAAGAATAGAAGGGGAACATGCTAAAGAAGATGAAGTGGATTCTGGATAACAAAATGTTAGTTGCCCACACATGATGAACTAGAAAGCATAAAGAATGCAACTCCTTGATGTCTCTCTGTATGTGGCGCACATGCTTTTTGATAGTGAAGTAGGAACATTAGCTGACCAATTAAACGTTCTCTATTTTAGTGATATCAACATCATATCAGATTCATATTTGAGCAGCGAAGTTTGGAATTATGAGTGGCATGTGTTTAGCTTGATGGGTTGAGGAGCAGTGCTAGCACGTCTCAAAGAACCTAGGAAGATGGTAGTGAATATAAAAAGGGAATGTCTACATGCAAGTCGCCTGACTTTCGTCATTTGGGTCAGTCAACCATTTGAGGCGATTGGATAAATATCGTACATGTCCTAACCCTTCTTCATCCTCGCCTCTTATTCTTCCCCTACACAGCACCGCACGGGCCAATGTTTGGTTTCAACTAACAAGTTAGATTCTAAGTGATGGACAAGAAATCACAATAAAGTAGTGGCGATCTATTTTGTTGCGGATATAACTAACTTGAACAGATACGAAAGAGTATCGCCTCTGGTGTGGAGCCGTGTAAGCATCTGCTGAGACCTTGATGGTGCTGCAGTAGAGATGGTTGTCAGCGGTGTGAAAGGAGATCTAGAAGGGCAGACGGTGGCGGTGAGGGAAATATCTCGGTGCGGTGGGCGAGACGTTCATCTGGGCGACCTCGGTAAGGTGGACGACAGCGCGGATGAAGCGAGAAGAAGCGATGCAAATATCCTGGTCCGAAGCCTTGGATGAGAGAGTTCGATCTCTTGTAATGGAAGATAGTGTTGGGGTATCAGCTCCGACATGGTGGAGGAGGACGACAGTGGATGGGGTGTCCGACGGAGGGGACTGGGTTGGAGAGGGTGTTTTGGCGCCCACGGAGTACGAATAGGGAAATGGGGGGAGAGATGTAGGGGAACCATGTCTTCAGGATGCGGTTTGTCTCAAATGCGAGGAAATTTAGAAACTTATCCCCCGTTTACAATTTCCTACATCATAGCAATATTGGTCGGTTGGGGATAGGACGGTAATCTCGCATACACTGAATATTTGCCGACGGGGATTACGGCCGAGGAAAACCTGTGTTTTGGCGCCCACCCTGTATGAATCCGGATGAGAGGAGATTTAGGCCAATGAGAGACTGTGTTTTGGCCCCCACCGTGTATGAATCCGGGTGACACGCGGTTATTTCACGTTTGAGTGAAATTACAAACCTGCCCCTATCTACTCCTATAGAAATCGAGTCGACTGGTTTTGCGTGTCAAGGATAGGCAGTAATTTCCATCTTCCAGATTTTGGTTTTGGGCGGTTACTCCGATTTACGCCACTTCATTCAAATTTTTGGAGAAAAAGATTGCATGTGTACCGTGCCAACTCAGTTCGAATCCATTTTGTATTCTTTTTTTCGGGCAGGATCCATTTTGTGTTCCAATATAAATCTATATACATCATTTTTTATAATACTTTCAAAAGCACAACACCCTTTATACATAAATATGGTTTACAAATGGCATGATCTCAGATTCATAAGGTTGAATCCATCTTAATTTGATTTTTCAAATATTTGAAACCTCTTTATGTTGAAATCCAATGTATGCATTCCTCGTGAACTGTCTCCAATTAATGTGTGTTTCATGCGGGGTTTTTTCCACTTCTCAAACACGTATAATGTGTTTGACACACATGCAACATATAGTGTAATCCCCTTTAGACATTAATTGCATATAAACCATGCATTGCCTCTAATTAAAAAAAATCTATGGATCACTAATATTGAAAAACTAAATAACATTACACGCATCGCCAAATTCAAATGAATATGCATGTTTGATACACCAATTTTCGTTATGATATTATTGATGTCCTGGTCTCTAGTTCAAATATTTGAATCCCCTTTAATTCTTATATTCGTCTCATATAGCTATTACTCATGACTTATATCTCTCTCTAGATCTGTACGCCTTCATCATCTCTCGGGTATCTCTTGTGCTAATTATATGTCGATAGCAGTCTTTTATCTTCGTAACACACTAACGGTACTCTCTCCCTCGACCTTCACTCTATATCTCTCTAAGTATATCTTGCTCCCCGCCATCTATCTCTAATTACAATTCTCCCTATGAAATCTCTTTATCTCACACTTACACAAACTTTGTCTCCCGGGGTCTCATTTTTCTCAACTATTCCCCTGTATGCGACTCACACACCCTCTCACTCTAGAGATGTCTCGCGTTGCTGATGACCCACAAGTATAGGGGATCTATCATAGTCCTTTCAATAAGTAAGAGTGTCGAACCCAACGAGGAGCAGAAGGAAATGACAAGCGGTTTTCAGTAAGGTTTTCTCTGCAAGCACTGAAATTGTAGGTAACAGATAGTTTTGTGATAAGATAAATTGTAACGAGTAACAAGCAACAAAAGTAAATAGAGTGCAGCAAGGTGGCCCAATCCTTTTTGCAGCAAAGGACAAGCCTGGACAATTTCTTATAATGAGAAAAGAGCTCCTGAGGACACATGGGAATTATCGTCAAGCTAGTTTTCATCACGCTCATATGATTCGTGTTCGGTGCTTTGATAATTTGATATGTGGGTGGACCGGTGCTTTAGTACTGCCCTTACTTGGACAAGCATCCCACTTATCATTAACCCCTACTGCAAGCATCCGCAACTACAAAGGAAGTATTAAGGTAAACCTAACCACAACATTAAACATATGGATCCAAATCAGCCCCTTACGAAGCAAGGCATAAACTAGGGTCTAAGCATCTGTCACTCTAGCAACCCATCATCTACTTATTACTTCCCAATGCCTTCCTCTAGGCCCAAATAATGGTGAAGTGTCATGTAGTATATGTTCACATAACACCACTAGAAGAAAGAGAACATACATCTCATCAAAATATCGAACGAATACCAAATTCACATGACTACTAATAGCAACACTTCACCCATGTCCTCAGGAACAAACGTAACTACTCACAAAGCATATTCATGTTCATAATCAGAGGAGTGATAATATGCATTAAGGATCTGAACATATGATCTTCCACCAAGTAAACCAATTAGCATCAACTACAACGAGTAATCAACACTACTAGCAACCCACAAGTACCAATTTGTGGTTTTGATACAAGATTGGATACAAGAGATGAACAAGGGTTTTGAGAGGAGATGGTGCTGGTGAAGATGTTGATGGAGATTGACCCCCTCCCAATGAGAGGATTGTTGGTGATGACAATGGTAATGATTTTCCCCTCCCGGAGGGAAGTTTCCCCGGCATAACAGCTCTATCGGAGCTCTAGATTGGTTCCGCCAAGGTTCCGCCTCATGGCGGCGGAGTTTCGTCCCGTAAGCTTGCCTCTGATTTTCTCCAAGGTGAAAGCCTTCATATAGTAGAAGATGGGCACCAGAGGGCCACCAGGGGGCCCAGGAGACAGGGGGCGCGCCCAGTAGGTGTGGGCGCCCCCCCACCCTCCTGGCCAGGGTGTGGGCCCCCTCTGGTAGTTTCTTCGCTCAATAATTCTTATTAATTCCAAAAATAACTTTTGTGGAGTTTTAGGATTTTTGGAGCTGTGCAGAATAGGTTTCCAATATTTGCTCCTTTTCCAGCCAGAATTCCAGCTGCCGGCACCCCCCTCTTCATGGTAAACCTTGTAAAATAAGAGAGAATAGCCATAAGTATTGAGATATAATGTGTAATAGCAGCCCATAATGCAATAAATATTGATATAAAAGCAAGATGCAACATGGACGTATCAACTCCCCCAAGCTTAGACCTCGCTTGTCGTCAAGCGGAAGCCGATATCGAAAAATATGTCTACATGGTTAGAGATAGAGGTGTCGATAAAAATAAAATACGGACATGAGGGCATCATGATCATTCTTATAACAACAACATAAATAGATTTTATCATATGATTTTTTATGCTCAAGTAACGATCAATTCACAATGTCAAGTATGGTTCAGAAACTTCATTGGGAACTAACAAACTATAATCTCAGTCATTGAAGCAATTGCAATTTATCATAACATCAGAAAGAGTCAAGAATAGAGCTTTTCAGTAAGTCCACATACTCAACTATCATATAGTCTTCTACAATTGGTAACACTCACTCAATACTTGTGGTTATGGAGTTTCAACCGGACACTGAGAAAGATAGGGGCTTATTGTGTTGCCTCCCAATGAGTTCACCTTTGGGTGATGTCAACAATAATAATTCATGCTAGCTTACATCCAGTTGGACATATATATCAAGATCTTTCAAACACGAGGAGCTTGCCAAAGGATAAAATGAAAAAGGGAAAGGTGAAGATCACCTTGACTCAAGCATAAAGTTAAAACATAAAGTAAAAGATAGGCCCTTCGCAGAGGGAAGCAGAGGTTGTCATGTGCTTTTAGGGTTGGATGCATAAAATCTTAATGCAAAAGAACGTCACTTTATATTGCCACTTGTATATGGACCTTTATTATGCAATCCGTCGCTTTTATTGCTTCCATAACAAGATCGTATAAAGCTTATTTTCTCTGCACTAATAAGTCATACATATTTAGAGAGCAATTTTTATTGCCTGCAACATGGAAACTTACTTGAAGGATCTTACTCACCATGGGTAGGTATGGTGGACCCTCATGGCAAAAACTGGGTTTAAGGATATTTAGAAGCACAAGTAGTATCTCTACTTGGTCCAAGGAATTTGGCTAGCATGAGGGAGAAAGGCAAGCTCAACATGTTGGGAAGATCAATGACAATATACTTTAACTGAGATGTGAGAAAACATAAACCATTACGTTGTCTTCCTTGTCCAACATCAACTCTTTTAGCATGTCATACTTAATGAGTGCTCACAATCGTAAAAGATGTCCAAGATAATATATTTGTATGTGAAAACCTCTCTTTCCTTATTACTTCCTATTAATTGCAGTGATGACCAAAACTACGTTTGCCAACTCTCAACAACCTTTATGCCTCATACTTTCTATGTGTGAAGTCATCACTATCCATAAGATCAATATGAACACTTTTATTATTTTTATTCTTTCTACTTCTCAAGATCATGGCAAGATAGCAAAGTCCTCGACTCAACACTAATCTTTATTATAGATAGCTCACGGACTCAATTACATAAAGAGATCACAAAGCAAAACTCAAAACTAATTGATACTAAAACATCAATCTACTAGATCAAGATACTACTAAAAGGATCAAACTAAGTAAAACGGTAAAGATAGGAGTGTGATGGTGATACGATACCGGGGCACCTCCCCCAAGCTTGACAGCTGCCAAGGGGAGTGCCCATACCCATGTGATTATGTCCTCGGGGGTGGTGAAGTAGGAGTTGTTGATGACGTAGGCTTGTCGTCCATCTTCCAAGGCATATGCTCATCATCATAGAAGGATGATCGAGTCTACGGGATCCTCAAATCTGCAGCCAAACTCATCCTCTTGAATATATATTCATACTCATAGTTTTGGTTTTGCAGATCATAGATCTGGGCTTGGAGGTGCTCGATTTTCTCTTGAAGCTCGAAGATGGTCTCCCCAATGACCTTGGCATCTAGCTTGTGGTTGTTGATGAACTCCGTGATCATCATCTGGTTGGCATTGAGTCCACGCTCCACCGTCCCTTGGCACTTGAAAACTTGTTGCTCCATGGCTTCGAGCTTGGTCTCCATGCTTCCGGTACGCCTTGGTCCCTCCACAGCGCAGATGTGCAGCACCCCCTCACGCATCTCAATGGTTTGAGGGTGTTGCAGCACCTCCGCGAGATAGGGGTTGATAATCCTCTCGAAAAACTTGTCCTTGGGAGCGCTTGGAGACGTCATGATGCTCTAAATCTGTCAGAAAAATAGCTCGAAACGAAAACAGAGGATATTTGCGTGATACGGTGGTCAAAGCCTTTGGGGGATTATATAATGAATTTTTACCGACCAAAATACGTAACGTGCAAGAAAACGGAGTCCGGGAGGCACACGAGGTGGCCACGAGACAGGGGGACGCGCCCAGGAAGGGTGGGCGCGCCCTCCACCCTCGTGGAGGCCTCGTGTCCTTCCTGGATTACTTCTTTCTTCCAAAAATTCTTAAATATTCCAAAACGAATAAAAATCGCCATTAGAATTGTTTTGGAGTCGGTTTACTTACCGTAGCACATACCTATTCCTTTTAGAAGTCTGGAACATTCTGTAAAGTGTCCCTTATGTATTTCTCTAGGGTTGTGGTTTAAATAATATTGGTTTCAACATTGATAGGATTACCTGATATATATTGTTGAATTCTTTGAGCGTTCACTACCCTTGGACTTGTGCCTTCGAAGTTGTTGATTTTTATGGCACCGGAATGATAGACCTCCTCAATAACGTAAGGACCTTCCCATTTAGAGATAAGTTTGCCTGCAAAAAATCTTAAACGAGAGTTGAATAATAACACATAATCACCTACATTAAACTCACGATTTTGTATCCTTTTATCATGATAGTGTTTGACTTTTTTTTGAATAGCTTGGCATTCTCGTAGGCTTGGGTTCTCCATTCATCAAGTGAGCTAATATCAAATAACCTCTTCTCACCGGCAAGTTTGAAGTCATAGCTGAGCTCCTTAATAGCCCAGTATGCTTTATGTTCTAGTTCTAGAGGTAAGTGACATGCTTTTCCATAAACCATCTTATACGGAGACATACCCATAGGATTTTTATATGCAGTTCTATAGGCCCATAATGCATCATGAAGTTTCTTGGAAGCATTTGAAATACCATAGACATACCCATAAGATTTTTATATGCAGTTCTATAGGCCCATAATGCATCATGAAGTTTCTTGGAAGCAGTTCTATAGGCCCGTAATACCATAATTTCTCTCGGCGGTATCAAGAGTCTTACTAGCATACTGGATAACATTCAATTTCTTATCAACTCTTTGCCCTAGAACAACACCTACAGCATAATCACTAGCATAACACATAATTTCAAAGGTTAAATTCCAATCAGGTGGCTGAACAATAGGTGCAGTGATTAAAGCTTTCTTAAGTATTTCAAATGCTTCTACACAATCATCATCAAAGACAAAAGAATATCTTTTTGCAATAAATTAGTCAGAGGCCTAGAGATTTTAGAAAAGTCCTTAACGAACATCCTATAAAAACTGGCATGATCAAGGAAACTTCTAATACCTTTTATGTCCTTGGGACATGGCATCTTTTCAATAGCATCAACTTTAGCTTTATCAACTTCAATACCTCTCTCAGAAATCTTATGCCCCAAGACAATGCCTTCATTAACCATAAAGTGGCACTTTTCCCAATTCAAGATGAGACTAGTGTCTTCGCATCTCTGCAAAACTCGATCAAGGTTTCTCAAGCAATCATCAAAAGAGGATCCATAAACGGAGAAATCATCCATGAATACCTCACAAATCTTTTCACAAAAGTCAGAGAATATAGCCATCATGCATCTTTGAAAGGTAGCAGGTGCATTACATAAACCAAAATGCATACGTCTATAAGAAAAAGTACCAAAAGGGCAAGTAAAAGTAGTTTTTGATTGATCCTTCGCTGACACAGGTATATGAGAGAAACCAGAATAACCATCTAGAAAGCAGAAATGTGTGTGTTTTGATAGTCTTTCTAGCATTTGATCAATAAAAGTTAAAGGGTAATGATCTTTATTAGTAGATTTATTTAATTTACGGAAATCAATTACCATCCTATAACCTGTAATAATTCTTTGCGGGATCAATTCATCTTTATCATTAGGAGCGACAGTAATACCTCCCTTTTTAGGAACACAATGGACATGGCTTACCCAATCACTATCACCAACGGGATAAATTATACCTGCCTCAAGGAGCTTTAGTATCTCCTTTCTTACCACTTCTTTCATCTTAGGATTCAATCATCATTGAGGATCTCTAACTGGTTTGGCATCGTCCTCCAAATTAATTTTGTGTTGGCATAACATGGGACTAATGCCCTTGAGATCATCCAGAGTATATCCAATAGCAACATGGTGCTTCTTCATAGTTTTCAATAATCTTTCTTCTTCTTGCTCTGAAAGGTTAGCACTAATACTAACAGGATATATTTTCTTTTCATCAAGATAAGCATACTTAAGATTATCAGGTAATGGTTTGAGTTCAAACACGGGATCACCCTTGGGTGGAGGGGGATCCCCTAGAATTTCAACGGGTAGGTTGTGTTTCATAATAGGTTCTTGTTGAAGGAACACTTTATCTACTTCCCTTCTTTCATTCCTAAACATATCATTTTCATGGTCTAGCAAATATTGTTCTAACGGATCAGTCGGAGGCACGGCAATAGAAGCAAGACCAATAATCTCATCCTTACTAGGGGATTCTTTATCATGGGGTTGTCTATGAAACTTAGCAAAATTAAACTCATGAGACATATCTCCTAAGCCAATTGTAACAGTATCCTTTTCGCAATAAATCCTAGCCTTAATAGTATTCAAGAAGGGTCTACCAAAAATAATGGGACAAAAGTCATCTTGTGGGGAACCAAGAACAAGAAAATCAGCAGGATATTTAACCTTCCCACACAAGACTTCAACATCTTTAACAATCCCAAATGGCTTAATAGTATCCCTTTCGCAAGCTTAATAGTAACATCTATAACTTCCATTTCAGTGGTTGCAATATCATGCATAATTTCTTTATATAAGTCATAGGGTATTGCACTAGCACATAAGACATATCACATAAGCCATGATAACAATGATCTCCTATTTTAACATAAATAACAGGCATGCCTACAACAGGTCTATGTATCTTAGCATCTGGTCTAGCAATATTAGCAGTCTCACCACAGAAATAAATAACATGCCCATATAAATTATCATCCGAGAGATCTTTAACCATAGCAATACTAGGTTCAACTTTAATTTGCTCAGGAGGTGTATAAGTCCTAGTATTACTCTTACGAACAACAGTCGAAGTTTTACCATGATCCTTTATCCTAACAGGAAAAGGAGGTTTCTCTACATAAGTAGTAGGAACAATATGATCACTATAAGTGATAGTCTTTTCTTCAACTGTAATAGGTGCAACTACTTTTACTTCAATGGGAGGATTATATTTAAACCAATTCTCCTTAGGGAGATCAACGTGAGTAGCAAAAGATTCACAAAAAGCAGCTACTATCTCAGAGTCAAGTCCATACTTAGTGCTAAATCCACGAAAAGCATCGGTATCCATAAAAGATTTAACACAATCAAACTTAGGTGTCATACCTGACTCCTTACCATCGTCGGAACCCCAATCTTCAGAGTTGCATTTAATTCTTTCCAATAAATCCCATTTGAATTCAATAGTCTTCAGCATATAAGAACCAGCATAGGAATTATCGAGCATGTTGCGATCATTGGGAGAAAGACGAGCATAAAAATTTTGAATAATCATTTCTCTGGAGAGCTCATGATTGGGGCATGAATATAACATTGACTTAAGCCTCCTCCAAGCTTGAGCGATGCTTTCTCCTTCGCGAGGCTAGAAATTATATATGTAATTATGATCACGATGAACAAGATGCATAGGATAGAACTTCTGGTGAAATTCCAACTTCAATCGTTTATAATTCCAAGATCTCGTATCATCACATAGGCTATACCATGTCAATGCACCCCCCTTCAAAGATAAAGGGAAGACCTTCCTTTTGACAACATCATCGGGAATACCTGCAAGCTTAAATAATCCACAAACTTCATCCACAAAGATAAGGTGTAAATCGGGATGCAATGTTCCATCTCCTGGAAAGGTATTAGCTTGCAGTTTCTCTATCATACCCGAAGGAATCTTAAAGTAAATATTTTCAGTAGGTTCAGTAGGTTGAGGACCAACTCTTTGCTCTTCTGGTCGGGGTGAAGATACCCCGAACAAGCCCCTCAAAGGATTAGTTTCCATAGTAACAAGTGACAGAAAATTTCAGCACACTATATAAATGTTTCCTTACCAAGTTCCACTCACCAAAGGCGCTTCACTCCCCGGCAACGGCGCCAGAAAAGAGTCTTGATGACCCACAAGTATAGGGGATCTATCGTAGTCCTTTCGATAAGTAAGAGTGTCAAACCCAACGAGGAGCAGAAGGAAATGACAAGCGGTTTTCAGTTATGTTTTCTCTGCACGCACTGAAATTGTAGGTAATAGATAGTTTTGTGATAAGATAAATTGTAACGAGTAACAAGCAATGAAAGTAAATAAAGTGCAGCAAGGTGGCCAAATCCTTTTTGCAGAAAAGGATAAGCCTGGACAATTTCTTATAATGAGAAAAGAGCTCCCGAGGACACATGGGAATTACCGTCAAGCTAGTTTTCATCACGCTCATATGATTCACGTTCGGTACTTTGATAATTTGATATGTGGGTGGACCGGTGCTTGGGTACTGCCCTTACTTGGACAAGCATCCCACTTATGATTAACCCCTATTGCAAGCATCCGCAACTACAAAAGAAGTATTAAGGTAAACCTAACCACAACATTAAACATATGGATCCAAATTAGCCCCTTACGAAGGAATGCATAAACTAGGGTCTAAGCTTCTGACACTCTAGCAACCCATCATCTACTCATTACTTCCCAATGCCTTCCTCTAGGCCCAAATAATGGTGAAGTGTCATGTAGTCGACGTTCACATAACACCACTAGAGGGAAGACAAAATACATCTCATCAAAATATCGAACGAATACCAAATTCACATCACTACTAATAGCAAGATTCACCCATGTTGTCAGGAACAAACGTAACTACTCACAAAGCATATTCATGTTCATAATCAGAGGAGTAATAATATGCATTAAGGAACTGAACATATGATCTTCCACCAAGTAAACCAATTAGCATCAACTACAAGGAGTAATCAACACTACTAGCAACCCACAAGTACCAATTTCTGGTTTTGATACAAGATTGGATACAAGATATGAACTAGGGTTTTGAGAGGAGATGGTGCTGGTGAAGATGTTGATGGAGATTGACCCCCTCCTGATGAGAGGATCGTTGGTGATGACGATGGTAATGATTTCCCCCTCCCGGAGGGAAGTTTCCCCGGCAGAACAGCTCTACCGGAGCTCTAGATTGGTTCCGCCAAGGTTCCGCCTCATGGCGGCGGAGTTTCGTCCCGTAAGCTTGCCTCTGATTTTTTTCCAGGGTGAAAGCTTTCATATAGAAGAAGATGGGCACCGGAGGGCCGCCAGGGGGCCCAGAACACACGGGGCGTGCCTAGTAGGGGTGGGCGCCCCCCCACCCTCCTGGCCAGGGTGTGGGCCCCCTCTGGTAGTTTCTTCGCTCAATAATTCTTATTAATTCCAAAAATAACTTCCGTGGAGTTTCAGGATTTTTGGAGCTGTGCAGAATAGGTTTCCAATATTTGCTCCTTTTCCAGCCAGAATTCCAGCTGCCGGCATTCCCCCTCTTCATGGTAAACCTTGTAAAATAAAAGAGAATAGCCATAAGTATTGAGATATAATGTGTACTAACAGCCCATAATGCAATAAATATTGATATAAAAGCATGATGCAAAATGGACGTATCAGCTGCCTATGTCTGAGTTAGCTACAACTCTCCCTCTTAAATATCTCTCTAACACACAAACACAAACTCCATCTCCCACTTTCTCATATCCCTCCACACTTCCCTTGTATGCCGCTCACACACACCCTCTCTCCCTAGGGTTATCTTGCGCTCCCTAATATGTCTCTCTTGCGACGACTCTCCTTGTGAAATATCTTTCTGTCTTGCAAACATGAAACTCTGTCTCTCAGGATCTCATTTCTCTCTAATATTCATTTGTATGTCACTCACATGCACCCTCTCTCTATCTCTATCACACCCACACAGATAACTCAGCCTTCTGATCCACTCAACTCTTATCTCTAACACACAGACTAGATGATATCCCTCTAGCTAGCATATTTATCTATCGATTCTCTGTTTCTCCATCAACCTTCTTGCTCGCTTGCACTTTTGCTTCCTATCACACACACTATATATGTTTCTCTCTACATGCAGTTATGCACCCTCTTTCTATCTTTCTCTCTCACACACATAACTCATCCCACTGATCCACTCGACTCTTATCTCTAACACACAAACTAACTGATGTCCCTCTAGATAGCATATCCACCTCTCTATCTATCTGTTTCTGCATCAACCTTCTTTCTCGCATGCACTCTTGCTTCCCATCATGCACACTATATTTATCTCTATATACATGCATCTATAGGTTGATCTCTTTTGCACGCACACATTGTGTCTCGCTCTCTCTGCTCGCCATAGATGCACTCTACAGCCCACACACCTCTCTCTTAAAGACAAAAACACATGCTCAATCATTGGTCCTTCTTCCCTCCACTCCCACATGCGTGCATATTGTCATACAGACCCATCTCTCCCATCCCATTGATCTTATGTCTTATGTCTCCTTTCTTTCATCTCGATAATGTGCGCGCGCACCCACCCACACACACACACACACACACATCCCACGTATACCTCTCGCACATGCATGTTCAAGGTCTCATATGTCTCCATACGTAGTTAATTACACCCCACCTTGAATCATCCTCTTCTTGTGTGCACATGACTTCCATCTGCATGGGTGTCTGTAAAACAAACACTCACACTTACTATCTCCTTCTTGCTACCCCCTCTCGCACTCCTTCCCCTCTATTGCCGAAACCAATAAGACTATCCCTTCAATTTGTTTAATCAATTCCCGCATACATACACCATCGTTAGTAGTCTTCCTCGGTGTCTCTCAAACAAACACGTTATCTTGATGTCCTCCCCCCCCCCCCCCCCGCTAGAGGCCTCTCCCATACACATCACCTCTCTGTGATGAAGCCACACACACTTTATTAGTTTCCACACCGAAGACTCCGTTTCAGAAAGACACACACATGCTCTAGGTGGAGCATTTGTTCCTAACACCCTTCGTCCAACCTTACTCGTATGATAATCAATCACCTTAATTTACTTATATAACATGGACAAATCCCACTTTATTTCAGTAGATAGCAAACTTCTCATAACTATATAACGCAAATCACGAGAATGAAGTGACATTTTTTTACACAATCACTTTAATATGGCCACGTCAATCACAAGCTCAAGTGTAGTACCATTATACTTATATCATGATGCAAAAGGTGGAGTACATGTCCGAAGAGCAGAGGCGCACACACATGCTCTGTCTCTCAGAATCTCACACACATACTAGTTACATGACACCCCCAAAACAGACCCGTATGTGTACAATTTGCACACGCGTGGACACGTGACAGAGCGCTTTTGTTTAAGACAGACGATGAACCCAAACAGTAGCCGCATTCATTCTGCTCCTGCTGCCTCTTCTCCATTTGCCATCACCCGATCGCCATGGACCAGCCGAAGGTAATGACATAAGCCATGCTCCCACCGGAGTGGCGCTTAGAGTTGCTTCCGGGGGAGGTGTGAAGCCCAGATTGCAACTTCCCTGCCTTCGGAGACCGGACTAGCCGGAGCCCAAGGAGGAGCCGGTGGAGGTGGAGCAGCACATAGAGCCGGAGGAGGAGAACACCGACGTGGGTGACGCGGAGCCGGAATGGGAGGACGACTACGCGGGTGAAGCGGAGCCGGAGGAGGAGGACGATGACACGGGTGTGGCGGAGCCGGCGCCACCTTCCGTGCATGATGCCGACGGCCTATCATTCATGAAGAACGGGTGCGTTTTCATTGCACATTGATGGATTCATATCATGAACGCCCCTATCCTTGATCAATGCCACTTTAGTTTGGATGAGTCTCCATTGTGGGGAGCCACACTAAGAAGCTGCGATGGTATGGATCATGCCATCTATGAAGAACATGTAGCACTGGAACTTCAAGATGGACATGTACACAGGGATGTACGAACCTGAGTTATGTTGCGTAGTACGTGAAGTAGCCAGACACAAATAGTATGAACCTGCGTGGCATATAGGCATTTGTCTTACTACCACTAAATGTTACATACAATGCACAGTGATATTATGATGTATGTGCTTAAGTACTCTACTATATTAATTGCAGGTACATATTAGGTTGGGTATTTGTTTATGTGTATCGGTGTATGGTCCGATACCTTCCAACTAGATGTGTCGGTGTCTCTGGGTCAGACTTTGTATCGTTATATACTAGTACTACGTGTGGCCTGTGACCTTGAAGTGGAAGAAATGGAGATGCTCTACCACGCTGTTCATGTCCCACTCCTTTCGCTGACGTGTGGGACATCAAGCACGTGGTATTTCACACTGGTCGTAAGAGTTGAAAACGCTAGCTTTAATAAAAAATAAAAAATAAACATAAATCAGTAGTGACACCATACCACGCGGTTTCCTTGCTCCACGATATCGAAAAGAATACTTTTGTTCATCGACAGGTGGAACATCAACCATCCTCGTCAACCTGCCATGCACCAAAATTACTCTAGAGTGCATCACAGCGATCACGCACACCTCCAGGGGAGAGTCACACCGGTCGTCGCGCCAAAGTAATAATGACTAATGAGCCGTCAAATCACAGGCCCACCCTTTCCCACTGTAAGTTGCTTGGACGAAGGCACCATCAGGCTTCGTTGAATCCTGCTTGTTCAAGAAAACCATTGTACGTATACCAGCAGTACTGCTACCACACGCGTAGACTGAACAGCACTGTAGCTGGTCATATTACTCGAAGCACTTATGCATGGCATATCACCGACATGTGGGAACGTTCGTGCCACACAGTGTGTAGTACTAGTACAGTACTTTACACCAGCGAAGTCTGAAGGTACAGTCCGCAGGCTATGAGGATTAAACTATTATATTTGCCCTGAGTTTGATGAGAGAGAAGGGAAGCGGGCTGCAACACAGACTCGAAGAAACATTGTGAGAGTGTATGGTGAGCCATGCATTTGTACAGTACTCTTAGGTTGACTATATACATGTTGGCTATTAGGTTCACTATATGTGACATGGAAACTCTATATAGCCCGTCTTTGGCTATACTTAACAATGCTACAACATAGCTACAACATCCAGACTGTAGTTCAACAGCCTACCGCTCCACCTCGCATGGTTTGGCGACGCAAGATTTCCATGCAGGCATGTCACGCACGTAGCTGTCCATGTCGAGCTCAAAAATGGGCGATGAGATCTGCTAGTCCGGGTTATTCCTTGCGCCCGGAAAACAAACTAACCCCAATCGTGGTAAATGTCGTGCGTAGTTATATTTCGAGGGGTTTCTCCAGCGCGGCGTGCCCATAGTTGCAAGTTGACGCCCCTTCATATGCCGACGTTAAGGGGCACTCGGGTGGATGAAGGAGCGGCGCTATGACCCGGTTGGTCAATTTTTTTCCTGGGTGGACGTTGCCGAGTGGATTTAGGGCCAGGGTCTAGTTCTAAAACTTCAGTGAAAACATGTTAAGCAACCTACAAAGGCCCTAAAGTAGTACTAACTCGTAATTAATTTAAAAATGTACAAGCAACACAGTCACACACATTAACTACTACTACTTCTCACACGTTGGCCACACATGATCGTTCTCTTTGTCATTCTTGTCGGTGGCACCCCACCGTGCTTGGATCTCTGCCCTGCTCTCCTCAGCACCGCAGTAGCTACCGCCATGATCCTGGCAGGTGGAGGCATCAGGGCATGCTGGCCAGATGCCTTCGTTCTCCTTCCCGGGCTTGCCAACAACACCGCATCATGCTTGGATCTCCTCCGAGCTCTCCTCAGCAGCGCGTGCGTCCTCTGTGGCGGCTGGACTCTCTTTTATTGAATGCTTTCTGCCTTTTCTGCTCCCTCTGTGAGGCTTTGGCCACCCGTTGCTCTATCGCCCATTGGGGCTTGGCAGCTTCAAAGTCTACCCATGTAGGTGTGAGGTCGTAAGCGGCGATGAACTTGGTACGGCGGGATGCCATCGCTTCCTTACCATTTTGTGTGCGGTCGTGGGTGGCGAGGAACTCTGCACGGAGGGATGCCATCGCTTCCTTACCAGTTAGTGTGCGGCGCAGTGGCATGAACGATGCTTGGAGAGAGCTCTCGGGCGGAGTGGCCGGACAACCGTATAGTGCATTGGTTTGTCAAGAGCTCAAGGATAGACGACGAAGGAGATTTGGATTCCCCTTCAATCCTGGACATTTATTACCGCACACGATTAATTTCTGTAGCCTCTGGAAACTGTGTGCGCTGACCCTATTGTGGTTTGCTTTCTGATTGGCCGCCACCCCAGCCATGCAGATCGCGCGCGTGCGCCGTGATCGAACGACATTCCACGTCCCTATCATCACACCTGTGTAGCTGTAGCTGGGATTTGATGTTTCTGTGCTACTACCTCCATCCTGGTTTATTGGTCCCGTCACATTTTGCGCTAAATTTGGACTTTAGATTTATCTAACAAAATGTTGATGCATGTAACTACAAATAATATCATTAGAAACTATGTTTAAATACAAATACAATGATATAATTTTTGGTCATGCATTATTATTTTCTTAGTTCAATCTATGGTCAAAGTTTGGCACAAAATACTAAGGGGGCCAATAAATAAGGATGATTGTAGTAAATTTTTACAAAATGCACATAATGGACTAAACATGCTAAATGAACCTGGAAAAGTGCAACAAATCTTCAAGTCATCAAGTCAAGAAACAAAAATCTTCAAATCATCAAGTCAACTTATAAAAATCTTCAAGTCATTGGACTAAAGAACCATCATGAGTTCGTTGAATCCACTTCTTTAAGAAAACTTACTGTACCAGCGATACTTCTACCACACTCGAAGATTGCACGACACTACAGCAAGTCATCTCACTCAAAACCCACTAGGGCATCTAGCCCGCCTAACACGCAGGAAAGCCCTGCCCTCGCCATTGGATTTCTATCAATCGGTCGCACGACCAAGCGAAAGAAAAGAGTAGAAAATGTTACACTTGGCAAGTTGAAAAGGAAAAGGCGGCACACTTAAAGCACGCCTGTCGCGTTCACGTCGCACCACCGACCGTCGGTGTCGGTGTACTAGAATAGGGGTACCCTAGTATCCCGAACTTGTGCACGGGCAGTTGCAGCGCCCCGCGGCAAGGCTTGCCGGGCGACCGCCAAGGTCCTCCGTGGTTCCTTTGGAGCCATTCAAGAACAAAATATTTAAGCCAAGGCAACAAGACCCCGGCAAGAGGAGCTTGCCGGGAAGACCAACCAAGGCATCTCGAGGCCTGGTGAGCGACAAGCTTCCGGGCCCGACAAGACAACGGCCGCGGCAAGGCGCTTGCCACGGCAGGCGGCCACTCTGTGCCCATGCTCCAGCGCATCCAACAACGTGTCGCTCTGGGGGCCTTTCTAGGCGCGCGTGGCGGGAGGCTGTGCAGCCAGCGGTGCGCGGTGGCATGCGAAGCTGACAAGATCGCCATCATGGCGAGCGGTGGCGCCCCTGACGGTCCTTTTCTGCACTGTTTGGGCTACACAGACGGGCATTTAATGCCCTTGTCCCCTGCCGTCAGGGTTAGGTAGGAAACACTGTACAAGTAACTGTACCAACCACCTCGCTTTTTACATTTGTACCCTTGTTTACGTTGCCACCTGTCGGTGACCCCTTGAGCATATAAAAGGAGGCCCATGCGCAACGTAGAGGGGGTTCGGATCATTCGGAAGCCAGAAAAACACTTAGCTCTCTCTCGAGCAAAAACACAATACAATCAAACAAGCAGCAGTAGGGGTATTATCTCTCCGGAGAGCTCCGAAGCTGGGTAAACTGCTCGTGTGCTTCTCCTCGATCTGCTCTTCGTGCGACCTCCGCCCTCCGCCGAACCGAAAGGGGCTCGGTCCACCAGCCCCATAGGTGTTCGTGGATCAGTTTCCCCGACAGTCGGTCTGGCAAGGTACTTACCAAAGGGATATGCGTTGTCTTGCACTTTCACTGACATGTCAGACTACAATTGAATAATCTGATGATAGCCGAAATCTGATCGCCTCTTTGGGAGGTTCAACAGTTTGTATGCGAACTTTGCACTTGGTTGTTCGCCTCTTCGGAAGGTCCAACAATGATGATACTAATGTACAAGATGCTTCTGGCAATCTGACACCAAATGAACTGCTGCACGTCAACCGTGAGGGCGAGTGAGGGGGAAAGGGAGAGGGCGCTATAGTCAAAACCCTCTCCTCGTCCTGCAAGCCACCGCGCGGGTGGGCAGGGGAGAGGGTGTAATCGTATGTAGTAAGCAAGCTTCTCCTTGTCCTGCGAGCCACCACACGTGGGCGACGGAGAGGGCGTAGTAAGCAAGCTTCTCCTTGTTCTGCGAGTTGACAGGACACATCAAAGTAGTACTAGTAAAAAAAAGTAGTACTAGTCCATACTGCGTCCTTTCCGGTTAATATGGATTAATTGGAAATGAGAAAAATACACTGGCGATCAACGTATGTAACAATACAGTCACTACGGTCACTATATAGTTTTTGGGTGATTATACGGTCACTAGCTCACCATAGATCACCGTATTTTACCCTGCTTACTGGCCACATAGTCGACGTGGCAGTTTGTTGACTAGTTAAATTGACACCTGGTTTCTGGGTTCCCCCTGTCCGTTGGCAGAGCAAAGAAATCAGTTAGTACCTATTAGCTATTACACTGGCTATAAATGACATGGCAACATGTTATAGCCAGCAACTGGCTATATTATTATCCATGCTCTAAAAGAGCACTGACATTATACCACCCGATTTCCTTGCTCGTCCATGATATCGGAAAGAATACTTTCATTCGCCGACATGTGGGACGTAGACCATCCTAGTCCACTTGCCATGCACCAAAATTAGAGTGCATCACACAGTAATGCAGGGGACACGCACCTTGGTCCTAGTGCCATAGTTATAAATGAGTAATGAGCCGTCAAATCTCAAGCCCAACCTTTCCCACTGTAAGTTGCTCAGACGAAGGAACCATCATGACTTCGTTGAATCCACTTCTTCAAGAAAGTACTGGCAATACTGCTACCACACGTGAAGACTAGACGCCATTGTAGCACATAAGATCACTCCAACCCACTAGGACAAACTAGCCCGCCTAAATCTAGGAATTGTACATCTCAGTACTGCTATGATTTTGTAGAAGACTAGAAAGAAATGGAGGGCATTTCTCTCTCTAGATCTCTCTCCATCCCACAACCCCTTTCTAGCACACGTATACACTCTCTGTAGCCACTCCTAAAGTACGATGTCTACACATTCACGCGTCCAGGAAAAAAACTTACACATTCACGCATGTTAAAAATACGTGCCAATTTTGTTCTGAATGTTAGCTATTAATGTGAATGTATGTGTGCGCTAACTCTTTGAGTTTCATCTGAATTAATGTATAATTGTGGACTATTTTTCTGATAGAATTTTAGGATCTTGGTCTATTGGCTGATCGACCACCAGAGCTATAAGCGTAGCATGAGCTCATCAACACCAATGATTTACTTTGGTGAGTGTTTGTAAGTACCATAGCTCACAGAGTAGCTAGCCTACTAATACAACGTGGAATCAATTGAGGTTTGACACCAAGAATCATCAAACCATTTTTCATCAAACAAGTCCTACTTATAAGATAAATAGTTCAAACTTACATCTAACCACTCATGCCATATATTACATCAAAAGTTGGTGAGGATACATCTGTTTCCATAATTCGGAGAGGGTTCACGTGATTCACTATCAGACAAAAGTAGCAAGTACCACCAACACAAGATAGTGCCCTAGCCCCAAGATAGTTTGTTAACACACATTATTCTGGCAATTAAGCACAATGAAAACTACGTTGAAAGATTAGCGCGGCCAACTATTTCGTGTCATCGATCTCTAGGGCAGTGTCCACAGGATGGAGAGTCGCATGGGAATCGATCTCTAGGGCGATGTCCATAGGACGGAGAGCGGCATGGGAATCGATCTCTGGGGCGATTTCCACAGGACGGACAGCGGCATGGGAATCGATCTCTGGGGTGATGTCCATAGGATGGACCGCGACATCGGAATCATCAAGGACGTCCACCGTGACCTGCACAACCCTAACATATTAGCAAGCACATTGCAAATAATCAAAAACAACAACTATGGTTAGCCATTTCTTACCTTGTGCAGTTCAGCGAGGGATCGTGTCTCCTCTAAAGGGTCCATCGCCTTGCCTGGGAAATACTGCTTCTCAATGGCGACTATCTCCTCAAACCTTGCCTTGAGCCTCTCATAGGTGGCCATTAGAGTTTCTGGGGTAGGTACGGTGGGGACCTTGCCGTTCTTCCAGCTTTCTTTGTTCAGGAGTTCATCCGACAACGTCGTCAACTCTTTGGCCAGTGCTTGGTTCTTCGAGTTCTTTGTCTCCATGGGTTGGCCCGCCGAAATTGCCAACTCGTTGGCCGGTGCTTGCTTCATGGAGTTATCTTTCTCAAGTGGGTTGTCCGCCGGCAACTCTTTGCCTAATGTTCCAGGATCCATCGATAAACTGAGAAACAAAAAGCAATCAAAAGGAAACCACAATCGCAATCAAAACAGGAAAAGAATAGGCAGTGAGAATCGGTCGATGCTTCGCAAAAAGAAGATTCTTGAAATGAAAATAGAGTAGCATCACTGATTTGCCCACCTTTACTTCATTGGTACAAAAGAAAAATAGCAGAAGTGAGTAGCCTGGAGTGAGGTTTTCTTCAAGATAGGGGAGAAAGGGCTTCAACTAGCGTTCCAGTGAAATGATGGTTGATCGTCTCGTCCAACTTCGGGGTCACTTTACCACTGCTGGTAAAGGTGTTGCTTTTGTGATATGACGGGTCATGACGGCCACACCAGGGTGACTGGTGAGTCTTGACTACAACACTTTGCTGTGATTTGGTGGACGGCATGCGGTCCCGGATGCTTGATGTCCCGTAGGTCCGTGAAAAAATGAACAAGAGCTAGTATAATACTCCCTCCTTTCCGGTTTACAGGGCCCATCTCAAAAAAGTTGTTTTTCTATTTTATAAGTCTTGATTCTACTTTACCATCATATGTTCAGATTTCAAGGTGTATTAAACCACTGCATGCAAGGATGAAGAAAAAACTCACATATGCATGTAGAAGTTCATGGTCATTTAGTGGTCATGCATGCAGTGTAATTAATGCATCGATATCCAATTTTTTAAAGAAAAACAAGAGTACCAAGTAAGTACTTTTGCAAACTACAAAATTAATTCCACCATTTATCATCTACCTTGGTTGAAGAGATTTTCAATTAAGCCCTATAAACTGGAAAGGAGGGAGTAGAACCTAGTCAGCTGGCTATAAGCCATTTCACATCAAAATCCCATCTGGAACAGAGAGAAGGGTGGAGAGAGACTGAAGCTGATGCTTCACTTAGGCTAGTCATAGTGGGGAGTAACTTGGACTAGTAACATATGTTACTAGTCTATGTTACTACTCCCTTCGTCTGGGTTTATTAGGCCTAAAGACAACTTCTCTTGGACCAAGAGACATAGTAATTTGCTCACAGTAATTCTTTCATTTCACTCCCAATGCACTCTCTCACATGCATGCAGCCAATTAAAAAGCATGCATGCAGTGTATTAATTCCCTGGCCATGGCATCAACAACAATGGCTTTCAATGCAACCAATGAAGTGGTTGCATGCATACACCTTTCCAAAGTGAGTCCTTATAAAAAGGGACATGCTTGTGATGTTGTGAGACCTAATAAACTCGGACGGAGGGAGTAACATAAGTGTGGTATCATGCAAGACATCATTTATTAAGATGTAGACTCATTTTGCCTTCGGATGCGTTATGTTACAGTAACATATTATGTTACTCTAAATACCTCTCTCCTCATTAACCACATGCCACATAAGCAAACTTTGCTTGGGGTGTGTTCTGTTACTTGTACTAAGTTACTCCCACTATGACCAGCCTTTGCGGTGTTGTAGCACGCAACACGAGAGAGAAAGAGCTCAACGTAGCCCTTTAATTAAAAGCAAATGTTGTCTTCTCCCTCCAATCAGGTGCTCTCCCCTCCTTCCCCATGCATGTAAATATTGATTACTAATATAGTCAGCTTAGCAGCTCCTCTACGGCCTGCCTATTTTTTTGTGAAGATTACAAGTGACATGGCACCAGTATAGAGTCGTGGGCTTGTTCACAAATTTTACAAGCCGGTGGTTGTTCACTCAATTGAGGGTCTATTACCATACATGAACAATAGAAAGTGCGACATGTCACACCAACGGGTGGATTAACGAGGTGCTCCGCTCGTTAAGCTCGTGCTCATTAAGGCTTGGCTCATTAAGCTCGGTAAAATTAATGAGCAAATAACCCTGCTCGGCTTGGTTCATTTCAAGCTCGTTAAGCCCGTGAGCGCTCGTTAAGAATTTTGTCATGTAAGATGAAACGTGGGTTGTATTGTTACTAACAAACTTAGCGTGAAACTTGTTAGCTCATTCGTTAAGCTCGTTAAGAAAGTGATGTTTGGCTTTGTCCATTAAGAAGCGATCCACGAGCATAACAAGCCGAAATATCGAGGGCTCATTAAGCTCGCGAGCTACGAGCTTTTGGTCCAGCCCTAATAAGTGGGTACCTATCTCAAAAACAATCAATAAGTCAAAAATAAATGGCGACCTGGCATGTACACAACTTTAAATGATTGTTTTAATGGAGTGAAAAAAAGAAAACTACCCCACTTTACGTGTATATATATTTATTGATTTATATGTATGTATATATATAGGCAGGAGCCTCCGCGCTTGCTTGTTAGGGTTGCTCTATTCACACACTCTCATCCTGGCCAGATCTAAACAAGAAAGTGGTGGTAACACTGTCTTTCTATCCTCACTGCCGCTTACATATCCAGACATATCCTCTCCGCTGGTGAAGGGGAGGAGGGGCAGCGTTAGGCTATCGTCGATGTCGAGGGAGGAGACCCACTGCCGATCGCACCGTTATCTCTGGCTGAGCGCCAGCGCGGGATGTCCTCCAATCCCTTCGTCACTGCCCTAGTGTGGGCAGATCCGGCCTCCCACCGCCCACCTACCCACACCCCGATGAACTTCAAGTATATCTTCCTTCGAAACCAGCCTAGCTCTACTTCCCCAACTTGCCATGTCATTGCATGTCCATAATTTTCTACCTCTCAGCCCCCCTCGTAGATAGGCTCGATCGGATGGTCCAATGCCACCTAATTATTTTCTATGGTTAGATGTAAAGCTACTTCATGGAGTCGAATCTTGTACTTGGTTCAAACAGGAAATATACGGGGGAAAGTTAGTATGTACATTGGACTTGTTACAAACAGGAAATAAAGGGGGTGAAAGTAGTACGTACTGGCCATCCAACCGGTCTCTTGGCCAAAAATGGAAATATAGGGGAAACATTGTAGACAGTGGTATGACCAGGACTAGATTTGCTATGCACACATACGAATAGGTGGCAAAAGTGAACAAAAATGGGACCAACCCAGATATGTTGCTTGGATGTTTGTTTCTCGGAGCAACAAACTCAAAATCGCCACGTTATGCCTTGGTTTAGGTACACGGTGCTTGACTACTGGTGCACCCACTATCCCATGCCCTTATAGTAAATATTTAGTTGTTCTTAATTTAATGCCCCGGGTAAAATGAAGCCATGCCACTGTTATAAGTCATGGCAAGTTCAAATAATTGTTTTTGCCAGTAATTGTTTGAGAATCTGACTGTTTCCTCTGTAGCTTTTTGTACAATCAGGGACATCCATTTCACCTTGTTGCTATTGCGATCTTTTGGTGCACTGCACAAAACTGCAGTTTAACTGGAATGTCACACCAGAATCGTTGGTTCATTTTGGTGGAACTACACAAAGGGAGATCTGTGTTCCAACCTTCATAATCCATATTGGCACCATAACCTTCCTTTAGGTAAGAATGATATTTAATGCATGTGTTCACCTCTATTTTGCAATTGCCATGAGAAAATAATGCTATTGTTTACTAGTACACTTGTACTCCCTCACTGAAAAAACCGAATCTGAAATAGAAGGCTAAGCATGTACATGGTTTCACCAATTGGTGAGGAGAAAGAGAAACAGAGCAAGAAGAGGAAGACGACGATGACGACGATGACGACGAAGAAGAAGAAGAAGAAGAAGAAGAAGAAGAAGAAGGAGAAGAAGGAGAAGAAGAAGGAGAAGGAGAAGGAGAAGAAGAAGAAGAAGAAGAAGAAGAAGAAGAAGAAGAAGAAGAAGAAGAAGAAGAAGAAGAAGGAAATCAAGACGATCACACGATGGTACAGTCCTATGTTATCCTAACATCTTGCTAGTGGAACTACTAGGGAAAACGTTATACACAGAGTCTTACCAACAACGCTCTTCAAAATACAATGCTACTGCTATTTAGCAGCAGCGCGTGCAAGAAAAACACGTTGCTGAAAGAAAAATACCAGTAGCGCATCCCCTCTAAACCGCGCCACTGCTCTAATTGACATGACCTCGCCGTCCAGCTAGTTATAGCAGTAGCGCCCTATAACGAACCACGCTACTACTATAGATGTTAGCAGCAGCGCACTTCTAACAAACTCCCAACTACTAAGTTGAGCCCACAAGTTTAGTCCCACCTCGCTCCACGAACAGGGTGTTTACCACATTAAATATGTTATTTCTCAAACTATCACAACCACTTCGTCTTCACTGAACTCTATGTGTAGAATTTGTGGTCGCAATATGAGTCTTCTCCGGTTCCTACCGGAGAGGACTGATATTGACAATTCAGATTGTACTCCAAAAGATCATTGATGGCCAATGTATTTTTGCATTGACAGACAATGTATGTTTGCATGCTTACACTTAGTAGTAGCGCTTTTAGTAGCAAAGCGCTAGTGCTAGTCCAACTTAGCAGTAGCGTGCATCCCCGCATAGCACTACTGCTATTCTCATTAGCTGTAGCGCATTTTCGTACCCATGCTACTTCTAACCCTAAATTATCCTCACGAGTGCGGCCGACCCTCTCTCTCACTCACTCTGCCCCTCTCAGCCACTCTCACTCACACCTATAACCGTCGTCGTCCGTCGCCGCCGCCGCCATCGTTCGTCCGCCACCGAGGTACTCCCTCCTTCCGTCCCTCCTTCTCCCACCGCGCCATCCTTCCTCCTCCTCCCACCGCCCCTCCTCCCTCCGCCTGCGGACGCCCCCTCCTCCCTCCTCCGCTGGCAGCCCTCCTTGCAATGCCCCTTCCTCTGCCTCCTTCCATCGCCCCTCCCTCCTCCTCCTCCGACCGGACCCTCCCCCTCCTCCTTCTGCCGCCCCCTCCCCCTCCTCTCTCCTCCCTCCCTCCCTTGTCTCTGTTCTTGCAAATCGTAGGTGTTTTGAATAAAATAGAAGTAAGAAAAATTTGGGTAGAACTAGGGTAGTAGAATTTTTAGCAAGTGTTAAATAGAAATAGTTTATTTAGTAAGTGATTAATATAACTAGTTTATTTATATTAAGTTCTTAATAGAGTAGTTTATTTAGCAAGTGCTTAATAGAACTAGTTTATTTATAGTAAGTGCTTAATAAAACTCGTCTATTTAGTAAGTAGTTAATAAAACTAGTTTATTTAGTTAGTAGTTAATAAAACTAGTTTATTTAGTGTGAGGATTATATATAAGATATTTTCAATGTTTTATTTCATATTTTGAACCATTGAAAGGCAATGACCATCGATAAGTGTCCTATGTGTTGCCGGAGTGTTGATTAATTTCCGTTTGAGGAAATTTCAGGCGCTCGATATGTCCTTTTTCAGCAAAGTTCATGCCGGATTTTTTGGGTTTTTCCATCGAGTTATAATCTTTGAATTTTGAACACAGGAGATGTCTGATGACGATGGGAGCCCGGAGTGCGGGTACTGCTACGATGACCATGGTGTGTGCGACAGGTTTCCACACCTGCAAAATGATAGGTTTTTCACCGTGAAGCTGGAAGAGACCTTCGATGTTTCTATGCAACGACAAGCATTTCATCATAATAAATATCATCACGTGTGCTTCTTTTGTTCAACGTGTAATTTATGGATTTTTTTTCAAGTCAACTAGGACATCCCGTGCCATGCTAGACCATATGTACTGGAGAAGCTTGGTTTTGGTTTAGATGACTTTGAGAATGTGGAGACTAGGAGGGCTCACTTAAGAACTAAACATGGTTATGAGTTTCTGGTTAAGTTCTACAATGCGGTCGATTGCTCCCATTTCAGTTGCTCTAATTGGGAAGCTCTCTGCAAGGCATATGGATTTGAGGAGGGAATGCGAATAAGATTTGATATTCGTCCCGAAGATTTTGATGATGATGATAATATCGACATCTGGGTGGATGTGGATATGCCTCCAGTTTTACCTAGATGTGAGTTTGTCAAACTAATTTGTTAAGTTCAGTAATTTATGTTGTTAATTTAAAAATATTTGGTGTTCGTCCATACTAAACTTATTTATTTATAATTGACAACTTATTTCTTATCTTCAAGAAATACTCGGAAGGTAGTAGACA
This sequence comes from Triticum aestivum, assembly GCF_018294505.1. Lineage (NCBI taxonomy): Eukaryota > Viridiplantae > Streptophyta > Magnoliopsida > Poales > Poaceae > Triticum > Triticum aestivum. The sequence continues at coordinate 297,656,250 of NC_057798.1, read as the reverse complement.
ACACATACTACAACTATGACTTCAAGCTTAATTGTAAGGAGAAAGGTTATCTTGTCTCATTCATAGAAGATGTTGAGGCCTTCAAAACCAGTCACTCTATCAGCCCAAATTATACTAGATATGTGCCACTAGTCCATAAATTGCTTGATGGTAACTTCATTGCCAAAAACTTGGTAAGATTTGGTTAATGATGGTAACTTCATTGCATACATTGTTCTTAAGTAAACTACATTGCTAACTATATATGTTACTATTTCATTTTTGAACAGAGGCTCCCGAAGCAGGTTGTGCCTGACATGCTATGTGCCGAAGGTGATATGCATATGGTTAGCTTACGACCAACTCCTTCGGAGGCTTACCATACTGCATACTCGATTTCTTCAAATGATGGAAGGCTCAAAATCAAAGAATGGAGCAAAAGTGATGAATGCGCACACGCAAATAATTGGAGACAAAATGAATGTGCACAAGCCACAAGTTGGAGATAGGTTTATGTCCATTCTCCATAATGGTGAAGGACCAGTTTATTTGTTTTATGGTATTTTAGCTAGTAGAGAGGAGTAGTTCCTAAGTATTAAGAACAATTAGTTAGTGTTGATTATATATGACTACAATGTCTTAGACTTGATGGTGATGCTGAGTAGGAGTAGTCATTATGAGTACTATGATGATGAGGAGGAGGAGTTGTTATTATAACTAGTGAGGAAGTTAGTGTTATATGATGTCTCATCATGGACGAAAATGATGATTATGAGGAGTTATATGACAATGATACATTATGATGATAAGTTGTTAATGATATTATGATGATGATGATAAGTTATTATGTCATCGGGTGAAAGAACCGCAGATTAGTTTCAAATGGATGGAGCCAAAGTGACCATTGGTTACTTTGGATCCATGCACTTGAAACTAATCCAAAGTTTTTCCACCTAGTGATTTAATAACTCATTATGATGTTAAAACAATCTCTAAATTGCTACTGTATGAAAAAATTGTATACAGGTGTATGAATACGACCTAAAATTCAAAAGAAATGGAATACGGAATAATAGTAGTAGCAGTTGTTCTTGAAAGTGCTACTAGTAATTAGCAGTAGTGATTGGTATGGAAATCGCTACTACTAAGAAGATATATCAGTAGCGCATGCCAATCGGTGCTACTGCTATGCTTTAGCTGTAGCGCCTTATCAGTAGTGCTCTTACCCGCGCTACTGATATGCCAAAAACTAGCGCTACTGCTAGGCTTTTCCCTAGTAGTGTGGTATTGTATTGCTGTGTTGCTACTAGTATTTATTTACTTGAAGAAATGCACTTGTAGTATGTAGCAGACTAGTACTTGGCTTGACGACACATCATACTAATTAACTAGATGATGGATGCATGTATGACCAAGATCTACATGATCAACAGTGCCAAGGTGATCTTCCTGAAGCTGAGGCCTCGGTCGAGGCCATTCAAGGGCTCCGGCAACATCTCCCTTACATGTGAGACGTTCCTCTAGGAGCCCTTCCACTTCTATTGTCTCTCCTCCAAGGTCACTTAATCAATTAGGAGTACTTAAGCAGCACTTTTTAATCGCTGCCAAATTTTCCTATCGGAGTTAAAGAAATCTTTAGTAGCACCCTATGTTGAATTATGTATGTGTGTATGTGTGTCTGTGGATGTGGACCATGTGGTGGAGCAGGGAGGGGATCTTGGTAGTATTATGATATAATATGTCACATCCTAGCTACTGGTGCTGCCTAGTGTTTGCATCTTGCTTGCATCATGTTTAACTTTCATGGAAATTTGAAATGGGGATGTTCAAACCCTATCATCAAAAGGAATTCAAATAGGTTCAACCAAAAAAAAATTTCAATGATTTCAAAATGCCCTTTAAAAATGTTCATCATTTCTGGATCAAGGTTGAAGCATATACCAAAAATGGTTCACAGTTTTTGCAGGACATATTTGGACTTTGAAATAATTCAAACATATTTGAATTGGAACTATTTAAATGCTATGTACATTTTAAATACACCAAAAATGTTGGAAATTGTTAAGGGTCACTGGAATAATTCAGAAAGCACACATAATTATTTCCAGGATTTTATGAAATGAATTAGTATTTTACTAATTCAAAATAGAGGAATAAAATAGAAAACTGAAACAAAATAAAGGGGGAGAGAGAGAAACCCACCTGGGCCTCACCTGTGCTGGAGCAGCCCACCTGGCTTGTGCCAGTCGTCACCCACCTCTGCCAGTAGGCAGAGGCGTGTCGCCTGCGCGCGCACCCGCGGCCACCTCCTGCTTCCACCTCCTGCTGCCTCCCCGTCCCCATTCGAGCGCCACGGAGACGCCCAGCACCCCCTGCACCTCTCCCCTCTCTCCCCTGGACCCCATCCCCATCTCTGCTATCTCCGCACGACACCACCGAACACACCCGTCACCGCCGCTCGCTGTTGCCACGACCACCGGCCCTCCCTCGCCCATCCAACGTGCTCGAGAGATCCTCCATGCCGTCCCCGTCAACTCCACCGAGCTACGTGAGCTGGGAAGCACCACAACGCCCTCGACATCGTCGTCTTCACCGTCGGGCACCGGATATCATCGCCGCCGATTCGTCGTCCACAGGGCCTCCCCGAGCTCACTGACCCCCTCCCGGACCCCACTGTGAGCTCCTCTTCCTCTCTCCCTAGTTCCCGTGCTCGTTTGGCCTTCGTAGCCGCCGTTTCCACCACACCTGAAAGCTCCCCGCCGCCGGCCATGGCGCCGTCGTGGCTAGAGCCACAATGGCTCGAAACCAAGCTCACCGTTGTGCTCAGCGCAGCACCAGGAGCCCGTAGCCACCACCAGCTCCTCCTCCCGTGCACCGTAGCGTCGAACCAAACCCCGTCCGAACTACGGCCGCCGATGTCGAGCTCGCCGGCGTTGTTTCCGGCGTCCCCGTGTCCAACCACTTGCACCACTGGATGCGGCACCTCCCCAGCTACGCGTACCACGTCTCCACCGGCGATTTGGTCACCGGAGGACCAAATCCGAGGCCCTCCGCCGTGTCTGACCTCGCCGGCGTCGATTCGCCGGCGGGTTTGACCCCGCTGACCAAGGGTTTGAACTCCCTGGGGTCAACACGCGTGGGCCCCGCCCCTGACTAGATTAGTTTAGGACTAATTACCCCTGCTGACAATAACAGTGGGCCCAGTGGCTGTTAATTTGATTAGTTAGAATTAATTAACCCTGTTAGATACTTCTGTCACTAACATGTCGACCCCACTGGTCAGGTTTGACCTAGACCAGGTCAGTTGACCTGCTGACGTCACAGTGACGTAGTGCTGACGCCATAACTCCTTTTCTGGATTAATTTTTAATTCAGGAAATTCCAGAAAAACGTCCTAAACTTCTAAAAATCATAGAAATTCAACCGTAGCTCCAAATGAAATAATTTATATATGAAAAATTAACAGAAAAATCCAATCTATCCATCCGTACTGGTTTCATGCATGTTTAAACAACTTAACCTTGATGTTTATTGCAAAACATGATAAGGCACTATTTAAATTCATAATTTGAGTTTGGGATTGAACCTTTGGTTCAAAATGACCCAAACCCATCTGGTTGTAGTTGCACTAGGCCAACACACTCATATTGCCATGCATGAGCATGCATCATATTGTGCATTGCATTGATTGTGTTTCCCTCTGTGTTGCCGGTATTTGTCCCCTCTCGATAGATGTGATACCGATGATGAGATCGATGACACTGATGAAGAGCTATACTATCTTCAGAAGTGCCAGGCAAGCAAAACCCCCTTGTTCATTCCAATACAATCCCACTCTCTCGCTCCTGCTCTCTTTTACTGCATTAGGACAACAAAGATTCAACTATTACATGCTGCGGTAGTTGAACCCCTTTCCTCTGCACGACCTGTCATTGCCACAGTAAATAGATGAAACCCACTAGCATGAGTAGTAGTTGTTTGAGCCCTGATGTGCCTACTCATTCATGCTTGTTTGTCATGCCTGCTACTGCTTAGAGTTGAGTCAGGTCTGATTCATCGGGGATGAATCGGAGGTGTGTGAACATGTCCTACTGTGTGTGAGCTAAGTGTGTGAACACGATTTGGTAAAGGTAGCGGTAAGAGGCCATGTAGGAGTACATGGTGGGTTGTCTCATTGAAGCCGTCCTCAGGAACTGAATTCTTTGTTTGTGATCCATGAATAACTACTACCATGCATTGGAATGCTTAAGTGCCCCTCTCGACTTATTAATCAACCTGATCTCTGTCCAGGAGTTGCAACTAGTTTCTGGTGTTTGTAGGTAGTGTTAGTAGTCTACCAAGTGGCACCTAGTACAGGTGGGCTTGGGACAGACTAGGCACCGTGGCTCGGTGTACCAAGCATAGATCCACTCGTCGAGGTGGGCTTGGGAACCCTGCTCACATCTTTTGGAGCCGTGAGTGACACCCCGGCCGGATCTCCTTGCGGATGGAACCTGAATAGGTGATAAACCTGGACGAGAGACTTGTGTGGTTAGTCAGGTCGTGGCGACTCCCTCGCCAGGCTTCCGCTTGAAGGTTGCCGAGATACACGAGGTGTACTTGGCGGTAAGTGGCGAGAGCGTATGTGAAGAAGTACACCCCTGCAGGGTTAACATTATCTAATCGAATAGCCGTGTCCGCGGAAAAGGACTTCTGGGTTGCCTGTACAGTTCATAGACAAGTGAAAGTGGATACTCTAAAATGCGCAAGATAAGCGTGAGTGCTATGGATGGCGTTATCGTAGGGAGACGGGACCGGATCCATAGTGGTGTATTGATATGGTGAATATGTGGACTCGTGTGCGCCACCTCGAAAGAGTTACATTGCAGTCGTAGTTCAGGATAGCCACCGAGTTAAAGCTGGCTTGCTGTAGTTAAACTCCACCACCCCCTTTGTTGACACTGATGCATATGTAGATAGTTCTGATGTAAGTCTTGTTGGGTACATTTGTACTCACATTTGCCTATTTTATGTTTTTGCAGAGAGACTTCAGTCTCGCTAATAGTTCCGCTTGGACTTCGACGTTTAGCTTGTTACCTCAGCTACGATCTTGTGCCTCGGCAGGATCTGGGAGTTAGTCAGGCTTCTCAGCCTTTTTCATTTATAGTTGTCTGTACTCAGACATGTTAATCTTCCACGTGTGCTTTGACTTGTATGCTCTGAATATTGGGTCATGAGACCCATGTTTGTAATATATCACTCCTCGGAGCCTATTGAATAAAATACTTGAGTTGTAGAGTCATGTTGTGATGCCATGTTGTATTTGCACATATCGAGCATATTGTGTGTATGTTATTGAAATGCTTGGTATGTGTGGGATCTGACTATCTAGTTGTTTATCCTTGGTAGCCTCTCTTACCGGGAAATGTCTCCTAGTGCTTCCACCGAGCCTTGGTATCTTGCTACTGCTCCGGAACACTTAGGCTGGCCGGCATGTGTCCATCTTCATTCCTTTGTCTGTCCCTTCGAGGAAATGTCACGCGATGTCTACCGGAGTCCTGTTAGCCTGCTATAGCCTGGTTTAACGGAGTCCTTCTAGCCCAGTTGCTACAGCCCGGATTCACTCGCTGATGACCGACACGTTCGTTAATGGGTCATGTATGCCTTTCCCTATAAGTTAGTGTCACTTCGGGTTTACGACTAGCCATGTCAGCCCGGGTTCTTTGTAATATGGATGCTAGCGACACTATCATATACGTGAGCCAAAAGGCGCAAATGGTCCCGGCCCTGGTAAGGCGACACCCGTGGGAATACCGTGCGTGAGGCCGCAAAGTGAAATGAGGTGTTACATGCTAGATTGGTGTGGCATAGTATCGGGGTCCTGACAGCTTTGGTATCAGAGCATGACTGCCTGTAGGATTACCAAGCCAAACTGGTCGAAGTTGAGTCTAGAAATTCTTTTGTTATATAAGGGAATTGATTGTGGGATGGAACGTAAGGCTCTTTTTACTCCTTATACCTTATGCCCTTCGGATCCGAGTCAGCCTCTTCTTTTCTACCGGGGTTAAGGAATTAGGCTTTCTCTTCTCTCTATCAGGATCACGTGTTACTAATCTCTAGAATCTTAGGATTATTGGTTCCAGGCCTCAGTTCAGTTTCTACTACTTTGGTATGTTATCAATTGATCTCGAAACCTTGATATTGTGATGCTAAGTGGTTATGCCACTATTTTACAGGATGTCTCAAATCTTTTTTGAGCTTTTATAGCCGTTATGCTGTCCGAGTCATCCCAGGTTTCTAAATAGTCTGAAGCATTTGCAAAATCCCTTCCTCCCGTTTCGATATCCCTTTGGGCCAGATTAACCACACTAATCGGTGAGTTGAGGTACTCTGTTGCCTTGACGTATATGTTGGAGCTATTACTATGAGCCGAGGTGTCTTAGAGTGCCACCTAGTAGGCTAACCATGTTTTGTGTTCCCAGTGTGATGATTTTGGCCATCATTCTCGAAAGAATCCCGTGATACCACCTGGTGGTAGGTATTCTACTCCTAGGTTTCTTGAACCCGAGATTCCCTTACTTAGCTCATGTTGATAGCGTTTGCTAGTTCCTTTAGGTTATTAGTAACCTTTGTGATAGTCCTTGAGGTCCGTGGTATTTCTTTATTCCAAATACCATGAACCAATCTTGGCAGAAGTTCTTTTGAACCGAAAGATCACAACCACATTGCTCTAACGAGTTCTCGATTCTATGTTATTGCTCTGCCAGTTCAACCCCGAGAGAGTTAAGGCCGTTCTCGATTGGACTCCACCTGAAATCATTAAACAAGTTAGGAGCTTCCTTGGTCTATCCAGCTATTGCTGCCGTTTTGTTGAAAACTTCTCCAAAGTAGCCAAACCCCTCACGGAACTTCTCAAGAAGGATAAAAAGTTTGAGTGGTCCCCACAGTGTGAGTACAGTTTTCAGGAACTGAAAACACGCCTGACTTCTGCTCCCATACTTGTGCCACCAGATTTCACTAAAGACTTTGTTATCTATTGTGATGCCTCACGACAGGGACTAGGTTGCATTCTTATGCAGGATCGTCATGTGATTGCCTACGCATCTCGACAGTTGCATCCACATGAGGAGAATTATCCTACACATGATCTAGAGCTTGCAGCCATAGTCTATGCACTCAAGACCTGGCGACATAACCTTCTTGATAAACGTTGCGAGATCTACACCGATCACCAGAGTCTCAAGTATATCTTTACCCAACCAGATTTGAACCTTAGGCAAAGACATTGGTTGTAGTTGATCTCAGATTATGATCTAGGGCTTACCTACACCCCAGGCAAAGCCAATGTCATGGCTGATGCGCTAAGTCGTAAGTCCTATTGCAACAATCTCATGTTGCGGCAGGGCCAACCACTTCTCCATGAGGAATTCTGTAAGCTTAACCTTCACATTGCTCCTCACGGATTCCTTTCTACCTTGGTGGCGAAACCTACCCTCGAGGATCAGATCATTACTGACCAGAAGTTTGATAGGGGTGTTATCCGCATCAAGAGAAACATTAAGAAGGGAGTTGGTGGATGTTTCTCTATGGATGATCGAGGTGTTGTTTTCTTTGAGAATCGCTTGGTGGTTCCCAAGAATCAACATCTGCGACAATTGATTCTTAAGGAGGCGCATGAATCTCCTCTCACGATTCATCCCGGTAGTACTAAGATGTATCAGGACCTACGCCAGAGGTTCTGGTGGACTAGGATGGAGAGAGAAATTGCTCAGTTCATTGCCAACTGTGATGTTTGTCATCGCGTTAAGGCAGAGCATCAAAGACCTGCTGGCACCCTTCAGCCTTTAGCTATTCCTGAGTGGAAATGGGATAAAGTTGGTATGGACTACATCACCGGCTTTCCCAGGACCAAGAAAGGGAATAACGCTATCTTCGTAGTCGTTGATCGTCTCTCCAAAGTGGCGCACTTCCTACCTGTTCGAGAGAGTATCACTGCTAGTCAGCTCGCTGACTTATACGTTTCTTGAATAGTGTCACTTCATGGTGTTCCACTAGAGATCAATTCAGACCGTGGTAGTCTTTTCACTTCTCATTTCTGGGAGAGTTTCCAAACTGCCATGGGAACCCATCTTTCCTTCAGTACCGCTTTCCACCCTCAGTCGAGTGGTCAGGTGGAAAGGGTCAACCAAATTCTCGAAGACATGCTTAGAGCTTGCGTTATCTCATTCGGTATGGATTCGGAGAAATGTCTTCCCTTCGCTGAGTTTGCTTATAACAATAGCTATCAATCCAGTCTCAAGAAAGATCCTTTTGAGATTCTCTATGGACGAAGATGTCGAACACCTTTGAACTGGTTAGAAACCGGTGAAAGACAATTCTTTGGACTAGACATGATCCAGGAGGCAGAAGAGCAAGTTTGCGTCATTCGTGAGAATTTGAAAACAGCCCAGTCTCGTCAGAAGAGTCAGTATGACCGCCATCATAAGGATATGACTTATGAAATTGGCGATAAAGCTTACCTTCGGGTCACTCCTTTGAAGGGTACCCATCGCTTCGGTATCAAGGGCAAGTTGGCTCCTCGTTACATTGGTCCTTTTCGCATTCTCGCTAAACGAGGAGAGGTTTCCTACCAGTTGGAACTACCCCCACATCTTTCCGTAGTGCATGATGTCTTCCATGTCTCTCAACTCAGGCGTTGCTTCTCGGATCCCATCCGCGGAGTGGACCACGAAACGCTTGATCTCCAAGATAACCTCACATATTGAGAGTACCCTGTTCACATTCTTGATCAAGCAGAGCATGTCACTCAACGTCAGAACATCAAGTTTCTCAAGGCTCAGTGGTCTCATCATTCCGAGAGAGAAGCTACTTGGGAGCGAGAAGATCGTCTTCGACTGGAGTACCCCACTTTCTTTCCTTCGACCCCTGAATCTCGGGACGAGATTCTTTCAAGTGGGGGCGAGTTGTCACATCCCTAGTTCTGGTATGCTCAAGGCTAGCTAGTCATGTGTGCATCATGTTTAAATTCCATTTAATTTTGAAATGAGGATTTGTGAAACCTCAGAATCATCTCTGGAAATGACCTAGATAAAATTGCTCCAGAAAGGTCCAAGAAAATGTTCATGTTGCTCTCTGAAAATATTGGACAGAGATAAAACTCAAACCAATATTTTTAGGATCTCATAAGTATTTATTTTGGGCATTTGGAATTAATGCAAAATTATTTGCATTGGATATATATTTGTTATATATATAATATATGTCCAAAAATTATGCCATTTGTTGAGGAGCTCTGGAATAATACCACTAATTCCTACAAAAATTGGTATAAGTAAATAAAATGATTTAGTATTATTATTAAATCAAAACAAATGTCAGAAAAATAGAAAAGATAAAGAAATGGGAAAAGGGAGCCTACCTAGCGCTTACCTCCCTGTGCAGCCCGTTCCTGTGCGGCCTGGCCGGCCCAGTTGGCCAGCCCATCCCACCTGGCCCCCCTCCTCTGTCGTCTTCCTCCTCGACAGGAGGACGGCGCGTGCCCGACGCGCGTGCACCGCCGCGTCGCGCCACCTCCTTCCTCCATGCCTGCCTGTCCTCCCTCTCGTCATTCTAGATGCCCCGCGCGACGCCGCGCGCCCCCCGGACCCTCTCACTCTCCCCAGTCCTCTCCTCTCCTCTCCCTCGCTCTCTCTCTCTCTCACGGCCGATCGCCACCGCCGCCACCGGCCACTGTTGCCACGCACACCGCCACGGCCTCACCTCTCCGACAGTGCCCAAGAGCTTCGGCGCGCCTCCCTCGTCCTCTCTGTCGAGCCACGTACCTTCGGACGGCCTCCATCGTTGCCACCGTCATCTTCTTCACTGTCGGCCGCTGGGGATCCCCACCGCCCGCCCGTCACCATTCGGCCTTCCTCGAGCTCGCCGAAGCCTCCATCAGAACTGCAGTGAGCTCCTTCCCCATTCCCCTCTCTTCGTTTAGCCGCCCGCATGCCGTAGCCCCTTCTCCCCACCACGACCGTAGCTTCTCTCTGCCGTCCATGTCGCCGCCATCGCCCTGGCCACCGCAGCCCGCAACCGATCGCGTCATCGTGCTCCTGGTGCCACGAGGGTGCCGCAGAGCCCCTCGGGTGGCCTCCCCGTGCCCCGCAGCCCGCTCCCGCTCGGCCGAACTCCGGCGACAGCCGACATGGCAGGGTGATTAGCACTAATCCCCGCCAGCTGGACCCCACCTAGCCACTGTCAGCAGGCCCCACACCTGGTCAAACCCCAGTCAGCGCATAGTTTGACCGGGATTAGTTCATGTGTCACTGACATGTGGACCCCGCATGTCAGGTTTGACCTGGACCTGGCCTTTGACTCGCTGACATCATGCTGACGTCAGGCTGACGCAGTTAATTCTTTTTTGGATTTAAATTAAATCAGGAAAATCGAGAAAATGCTATAACTTCAAAAAATCATAGAAATTCAACCGTAGCTCAGATTGAAATAATTTATATATGAAAAATTATCACAAAAATGCAATCTATCCATCTGCCCAGTTTCATGCATGACGAACCAACCTAAAGCTGATGTATAGGTGAAAACATATAAATGGCATATATAAGAGCTTAATTTGGTGTTGCATTTGAACCCTTGGTTCAAATGGACTTCATTCAAATTGAGTACTAGTTGCATTAGCTCAAACAACATCACATATTCATGCCATGTTCATGCATCATGTTGTTGCATATGATTGTGTTTTGATTGTCGACATCGTTCCTTCTCGATAGGTCCTGCTCCGAAGAGTGTTCTAGTGTACCTGTCCGAGGAGCAGTGACTTCCTTGTTGATCTACCAGGCAAGCAAACCCCCTTGTTCATTCCGATACAATCCTACTCTCTCGCTCCTGCTCTCATTTATTGCATTAGGACAACAACGATTCAATTGCTACTTTGTGCTACGGTAGTTGAACCCATTCCTCTGCATGACCTTTCATTGCCACAGTAAATAGTTGAAACCCACTAGCATGTGTAGGAGTTGATTGAAGCCATTGTTGTGTTCCTACCATGCCATGCCTGCTATTGCTTAGAGTGTGTCAGGTCTGATTCATTGGGAATGAATTGGAGTGCAGTGTTCTATGTTCTGATGCTGAGAGTTAAGTGTGTGAACACGATTTGGTAAAGGTAGCGGTGAGAGGCATGTAGGAGTACATGGTGGATTGTCTCACTGGAAGCGTCATTAAGCACTGAGTTCTGTGTATGTTGTCTAATGACTAGATGCCACCACGCATTGGAATGCTTAAGTGCTCCTCTCGACTTATTAACCCACTTGATCTCTGTCCAGGAGTCGCAACTAGTTTCTGGTGTTTGTTGGTAGTGCTATTTTTCTACCAAGTGACACCTGGCAGGGTGGGCTTGGGACAGACTAGGCACACGTGGCCTGGTGTACCGAGTGGCACCCGGATGGTGGGCTCGGGAACCCTGCACACATCATTTGGGGCCGTGAGCGAAACCTCGGCCGGATCTCCTTGCGGATGGTACCCGAATAGGCGATAAACCCGGACTAGAGCCTTGTGTGGTTAGTCAGGTCGTGGCCAACACCCTCGCCAGGCTCCGCTTGAAGGTTGCCGAGTTACATGATGTGTACATGGTGGTAAGTAGCGAGATCATGTGTGAAGAAGTACACGCCTGCAGGGTTAACATGATCTATTCGAATAGCCGAGTCCCCGGTTATGGACTTCTTGGATGCTTATATGGTACATAGACAACTTGAAGTGGATACTCTAAAATGCTCAAGACAAGTGTGAGTGCTATGGATGGCTTTCTCGTAGGGAGACGTGGATGAATCCATAGTAGTCTATTGTGTGGTGATTAGTGGACTCGTGTGCACCATATCACCTCAGAGAAGTTCTCGTAGTCGTAGAACATGATAGCCACTGAGTCAAAGCTGGCTTGCTGCAACTAAACCCCACATTACCCTCTTGATACAAATGCATGTATGATAGGATTTGATGTAAGTCTTGCTGAGTACCTTTGTACTCATGTTGCTTTAATTATGTTTTTGCAGCGGAGACTTCGGTCTTACTAGTGTTCTCGTGGACTTCGATGAGTAGCTTGTACCTCAGCTACGATCTTGATAGGATGTTGTAGATAGTCAGGCTCTTCAGCCTTTTTCATTTGTAGGTGTCTGTACTCAGACATGTAATGCTTCCGCTTGTTGCTTGTCTGCTCTGAATGTTGGGTCATGTGACCTCTGTTTGTAATAAATGCTATGATGGCTTTTCTGAGCCTTTATCTATATGAGTTGTTGAGTTATGTTGTGATGCCATGTTGTATAGCACATACTTGCATGTTATGCGTACGTGTAATGTGTATTGCTATGTGTGGGATCTGACTATCTAGTTGTTTATCCTTAGTAGCCTCTCTTACCGGGAAATGTCTCCTAGTGCTTCCATTGAGCCCTGGTAGCTTGCTACTGCTCCGGAACACTTAGGCTGACCGGCATGTGTCCTTCTTCATTCCTGTGTCTGTCCCTTCAGGGAAATGTCACGCGGTGTCTACCGGAGACCTGTTAGCCTGCTACAGCCCGGTTTACCGGAGTCCTACTAGCCCAGTTGCTACAGCCCGGATTCACTCGCTGATAACCGACACGTTCGTTGTTGGGTCATGTATGCCTGTCCCTATAAGTTAGTGCCACTTTGGGTTCACGACTAGCCATGTCAGCCCGGGTTCTTTGTCATATGGATGCTAGCGACACTATCATATACGTGTGCCAAAAGGTGCAAATGGTCCCGGGCATGGTAAGGCGACACCCGTGGGAATACCGTGCGTGAGGCTGCAAAGTGATATGAGGTGTTACATGCTAGATCGGTGTGGCATAGAATCGGGGTCCTGACACCAGGGGTGTTTGAGGAGCGGGTCTTCAAGCCATCTGCGGCTCCCCCACCGTGGCTCCAGCACTGCCTCAGGAGGAGCTGCCTCAGGCGCCTGTGGCTGGCGCCCCAGCATGCGGTCATCCCACAGGGGCCCGCCTACTGCTTGCATTCAAGCCTTAGGAGGGGTGCTGGATTGAGGAGTTCAAGGCGTACCTGCTTCAAGGGACCTTGCCAGAGAAGGAGGAGGATGCCGAGCGTGTGGCTCGTCAAGCCACCGCGTACTGCATCAAGGACGGTGAGTTATATCACAAAAGGCCCAATGACATTTCATTACAATGCATCTCCATGGAGCAGGGATGGGAGCTGCTAGCGGACATACATGGTGGGGACTACAATCATCATTCCTCATCACGCATTCTGGTGGGCAAGGCGTTTCGCAGCGGCTTCTACTGGCCCACTGCACTGAACGACGCCAGAGAGCTGGTGCGTTCCTGTGAAGCATGTCAGTTCCACGCAAGGCAAATTCACCAGCCTGCGCAGGGCCTCCAGACAATCCTGCTCACATGGCCGTTCGCGGTCTGGGGGCTTAACATCTTCAAGCCGTTCCCTCGAGCGCCAGGGGGCTACCGATACCTCTACGTCACCATCGTCAAATTCACCAAATGGGTGGACGTAGAAGCTGTTCATGCCATCCCAGCTAGATCAGCCGTCAAGTTCATCAAGGGCATCGTGAGACGGTTTGGGGTTCCTAACCGCATCATCACCAACAATGGCTCTCAATTCACTAGCAATCTTTTCTAAACATACTGTGCTAACCTTGGAACACAGATATGCTACGCCTCAGTGGCACACCCTAGGAGAAATGGCCAAGCCGAGCGGGCCAATTCCGAAGTCCTGAGGGGCCTCAAGACATGAACCTTCAAGAAGAATGTCGAGGCCTGCGATAGGGGCTGGCTCGACGAGCTATAGTCCGTGTTGTGGTCCATCCGCACCATCGACCAAGCCAACGGGAGAGACGCCGTTCTTCCTCGCCTACGGAGTACATGCGGTTCTCCCACATGAGGTCAAGCATAGCTCCACGCGGGTCCTAGCGTTTGACGAGGTGCGTCAGGACACAATGCGGGGGATGGATCTTGTGCTGGGGCAGGAATGTCGCCGTCAAGCCTCACTCCGGGCGGCAAGGTACCACCAGGCACTGCAATGGTATCACTGTTGCAGCTTCCGCTCCAGGACATTAGAGGTGGGCGACCTTGTCGTGAGGCGGGTGCTCTCCAGGGAAGGGCTGCATAAGCTCTCTCCCATGTGGGAGGGTCCATTTAGGATTGCCCGTGTCTCCAGGCCTGGCGTCGCGTGCCTGGAGACACAGGAGAGGGTCCCCATCCAGAACGCCTGGATCATCCAACACCTCTAGAAGTTCTACACTTGAAGAAAGGCTCTGGCCTGTGAAGCAAGGCTCCGTCCTGTGAAGGTCTCCACTCATGACACTCTCACGTAATAATGAGTGCGGCTGTACAAGGCCCGGAGTCTCCTAAGAGCCGCCCTGGGGCCTCATGGGGGCTCCCTCCCACGTCTTAGTGGCAGCACTTAGCTCCACACTAGTGAGAAGACTAGATTAGGTGCCGGACGCAGCTGTTCATTTGCTTTTTTAAGTTGCTTGCAGTCTTTTAGTAATCTTTCAATGGATTTTGTGCTTTCGTGTTTAGGTTCGCCGAGTTGAATTCTTCTCCTCCCGTTCGTTTGCTTTTAGCCTAAGGAAAGGAGAGAGGAGGCAGTTTCCCTTTACTCCCCCTCACGCGCCTCGCGCGTGGGGGCTAGGCAGGTGTGTGCGCCTTAGGCCTACCCTCATGCACGCAAACTGCGCCGAACCGCGCTGCCCTGGTGCTTCGGCCATATCCTCGCGAGGAGCCCTCGATCAAGCTCACATGCATCAACACCCCTCATATCTGTGCCCCTCGGGCAGCACGACGTGGTGCATTAAGTAAAAGGTGGTCTATGACAGGGGGCTCGCATAAGGAGGAATGAGGTGCTCGTCAGGTTTTCTTCTCATTTAAAAACAGCCCTGCAGCGGTTTCGTGTCAGCTCCCGAGACCCCAAGGAAGCTCCAGAGGTCTTTGACCTCCAGCTCCCCAGAAAGGGGACCTCGTCGGGCGCCTGAAGCCAAGTCCTCGCGAGGCGGAAAGCTACTGCACGCATATCAAGCTAAGTTTTCCTATCCTGGCCTAGTCGGAGCACAAACACTACGACACAACATCAAAATAGCAAGCATAGCATAAAGGGCATAACTGCCATAGTCCATTACACGCCCCGGCGGGGTACACTATCTTTTTTTGCGAATTACAGGAGAAACGAAAGGCTAAACAAAGAAGACCCAAGGACATACGAACCCGACACCAGCGCCGCGTCCTCAAGCAGCGCCTCAAGGTGGCCCGACGCTCCACCAGTTCCCCCACAGGCGACCTGGGGCTGCGGCCAGTCTTAAGTCCAAGTTCGGCGGCCCCAGGCTCACGTCGGGCTCCTATCCAGCTTCACCGGAGCGCTGCGGTGGGACGAACCACCACCGTCCTCGGCTCAAGCGGGATGGCGTGGGGGCCGGTCGTAGCCACCACTGCTCGAGCTCGCATTCGAGGAAGAGTTGCCGCCGTGAGAAGAGGAGCGCACACCGCCAAGGCCAAGATCACCTTTGCCACACTCGTCATCGCTGCCGTCTTTCGGGCAGCACCTCATGCAGCGGCCGTCCTACCTAAACACCCTCACGTAGAGGGTCGCCAGGCCGTCGTACTTGAAGTGGAGGGTGCACCTATCGCCCAGGCCTCGCGCAAGCGCAAGCGTCTACTAGTCGCGGGTCAAGACCACGCCACCAGAGGCGGCGACCTCAGTCCTGACCCACGAAGCTCTGCTGCAGCAGCCGTTAGCATGCAGCCAGAGACCATCGAGCCCCGAGGATGGAAGCTCGCTGGAGAAGAAGCGCGGAAGCCGGAGCGGGATGACGGCCGGGCTCTCCGACCACACTGTGAACTCGAGGAGCACGTCCAGCAAGGAGAAGCGCGGTCAAGGAGGGCGCATGATGATGGTGTGCCTCCCTTCGTCATGGGGGCTACTCCGGAGCCGGTGGCCCCCACCACAAGAAGAGGTACCATCACGGGCGCCAAGAGAAACACCGACAATGGAAGATGCACGCCCACACCCCCTGGGGGTCACGGGGAGCTTGCGGGGACGACCGCAGCCTCTCTTGGGAAGCGGAGAGGCTGGTCCCTCCTTGGAAGCCTTCCCCTTCTCGGCCGCCGAAAACCTCCTCGGCGGCGCCATGGAAGCAAGACAGAGAAGGAGAAGAAGCGGGCGACAAGAAGACGAAGGAGAGATGGCGAGGGGGCTCTGCCCCTCCTCCACATTTATAGCCAAGGAAGGCCAAGCGCCGGCCTCCACGACCTCGCGGCATGATGATCTTCTACATGTTGCATCGTTCCGTCAAGTCGAACAGTTGCCGAGGCAGCGTGTGGAAGTGGAGACACCCATGTCCCATCAATCACCACGCGTCATCAAGGCCGCAAGCGGTTAGGGCCTGCGGCACAATGCACTTGCCCTTTGTCTTCTCCCGAAAGCCAAGTCCAAGCATGCCTTGGGCCCGGGGGCTACTGTCGGTGTTCTGGATATGGGGGTATCCAGACTTGCCTGCCTGCGGCCCACCATGTGGCTCCCGGATGGCCTGGTATGGACTAACTTTAGCATCAACGACTCAAGACCCTCGCGAGGGGCCAAGCCTCACGTGGCGGATGACGCCAAGACCCCCGAGGGGATCGGCCAGTTCACGCTGGCTCTCGAGGGGCGGAGAGTTCTATGCAAGGTGCACCTCGCAAGGCTCAGCTAACGTGAGCCATGACGACCAAGGCCAGGCGGGCGCCAGGCAGGTGCCAACAGGCACAGAGCGCCAGTTTCCTCTTCGGTGCAAGGGAGGCAAGCCGCAGGCATGGAGTCCCGAGGAATCAGCCAAAGGTTTCCATTCTGGTGCAACAAGACCAAGACCACCAGGAGGGCAGGATAGGGGTCATCACCAAGCCCACCATAGCGTCACGACCAGGGTGTTTTCGCAGGCGAAGACCACTTTAGTCAGGATAATTTGTACTACTTGTCCCCTTTCGTATCCGGCCGTTGTGGGACCCCTTCACGCCAACATTTGGGAAGAGGACCAGGCCATTATAAATAGGACTTAGCCACCACCATGAGGGGAGGGAGAGCAACAGGAAGAGATCCCCTCTCACCCGACCACCTCACTAGCTCTCTTGAGCTCAAGAACACATCACCTCCTGAGGCGTACTAGTTCATCCTCAGCCCTTCGAGGCAATCCACCAAAACGGTGGAGTAGGGTATTACATCGAGGTGGCCCGAACCAGGATAAACCGTTGTGTGTATTTGTCTCTTTGAGCTCATTGCTCTAGGCTTAGGAGGATCGTGAGTAGGCATACTGGGTAGTTTGAGATCTCCGCACACACCCTAGACTTCGAAGATTTCAAAGGTTTGCCGAACCCATAATCTGACATCTATGTTTGGAGCCAGAGTGGCTTCCGAAGTGTTAGGTTCGGGTCCGGTTAAGTGCAAAGGCTCCGGCAATCCTGCACTTGAGCCAGAGTCCGGAGGGCATAAAGTCCTATCAGAAGGGGCAGTATCCGGCTCAGGTGATTCGGGGACCCGAACATACTTTGTTTTCAATATGGGGAGGGAAGTGTCTATGGCTTGTTCCTCAACGACCGCCACGAAGTGGGTTAACGGCGGGTGATTAATTTCTCTCTGGTTGGGCTTGAGCCCGATCTGATCATAGTCTGTTGAGACCACCAGGGCGGTGATGCTGTCTAGCTGTTCGTTTAAAGACAAAACATCCGCCGGATCCAGTTTTTTGGAGTACTTGGGGCCAATATGAGGACGGTGTCCGGAATCATGCGGAGAGTTGCAGGCTCAACGGCCGCGTAGGCCCTCATGGTGAAACCGCCAAACCGGAGGGTCTGCCCCGAAGCTATGCGCCCTCCGTAAGTGATATTGTTGTTGATGACTAGGCGAGCCATAGATCGCTTTTTGTAGACAAAACGACAGAGCTCTCAATGAAAGCACCAATGTCGATGTCATAACCGGCAGATCTCGGGTAGGGGGGCCCAAGCTATGCATCTAAGGATCAATGGTAATAGGAATCCAGGAGACACAGTGTTTACCCAGGTTCGGGACCTCTTAAGGGAGGTAAAACCCTACTCCTGCTTGATTATATTCGACGAGTATGCAAATTACAAGAGATGATCTACCTCGAGATCGAAATGGCTAACCCTAGATGTCTAGCCTATGAGGTTTCCAATGATGGTGAAGAAGATAGATTTGGCGGACTAACCCCTCCAGTTTATATACACACCGGAGGGGTTTAGGGTTTGTACAAGGTTGGTTTATCAGGGAAGGAAACTTTCGGACTCCTGTCCTTGCCGTCCACGTATTGAGAAGTCCCATCCGGACATGGTAGATAATCTTCAGCTTGATTCTGTACGGCCCATGCAGCCCAACCTGTACTCCTGGGCCGGACACCTGAGGACCCCTGAATCCAGGACTCCCTTAACTGTCATTAGAAACTCCTTTATCTTTGCACGTTAATTTTCTGCAACCTATGATACATGGCAATGCTTTGAGTGTTTAGCTAATTGGGACTGATTAAATAAACTAATACCTCTCTTTAAGCAAGGCTACTATGTTGCTAACTTTAGAAATTAAGATAATGAGGATGCTTCTATTTATTAGTGTATGTTTCATCAACTAGTGCCACTATTACAGTAATTTCACATCAATATATGTGCCAATAGGGATGCTCGATTTCAGTTGAACTGCACAAAAACTTTGGGTGGTTCATTACCTCGACTGCCTTGTTCCGTTCTTGCCAGTCGCTTATCTCGGCTTCCAGTCAAAGTAAATACTAATTGATATGCTTCATCACAAAAGGTTGCTAACGGTCTTTATCCTGATTATTATGCTTATCGTATGTATTGGTAATTTGGTATTTTGCTACTGTTGGCCAATTTCGTAAAGGAGTAACTTGGAGCTTGAACTCATAGGAAAATCATTACATTGAGAGATTTCAGTAGAGCTGCACAAAAATATCATATGGACAAATACTTATGTTGCTGCTATGTACTTCAAAGTTCACTCAAACAAGCATCAATGCTGACAAGAAGAAGTGCTAGAGTGAACGCCAAAAATATTGCTTGGTGCATAGCCTAGAAAAACCCTTCACCTATGGGGCCATCGGGCCCCTTGTGGTTCGGCAGGGGGGCAGTCATGTTGCACAAAGAGAAGAGATCGTGAAGCAGCATGACAGAGGTGACACCGATCATTTTACCTAGCTTCTAGCCGTCGTGAGGCGTCAAACCCTTCTCCTGCTTTGGTGGATTGATGGAGGGACCATAGTGTTGCGATGTGCTCGAGCCCGACAAGGTTGCCTCGGGAAGAGAAGCTACACGTGTAAGGATACAGGAGGGTCTGAATACTTTCTATGGTCGTTGTCGGTGTCAATACCGGCGGATCTCGGGTAGGGGTTCCCGAAATATGCGTCTAGGTGGATGGTAACAGGAGACAAGGGACACGATTTTTTTACCCAGGTTTGGGCCCTCTCGATGGACGTAAAACCCTACTCCTGCTTGATTAATATTGATGATATGGGTAGTACAAGAGTAGATCTACCACGACATCAAAGAGGCTAAACCCTAGAAGCTAGCCTATGGTATGATTGTTGTTCGTCCTACGGACTAAAACTCTCCGGTTTATATAGACACCGGAGAGGGCTAGGGTTACATAGAGTCGGTTACAACGGGAGGAGATCTTCATATCATATCGCCAAGCTTGCCTTCCACGCCAAGGAAAGTCCTATCCGGACACGGGACGAAGTCTTCAATCTTGTAGCTTCATAGTCCGGGAGTCTGGCCAAAGGTCATAGTCCGGCCATCCGGACACCCCCTAATCCAGGACTCCCTCAGTAGCCCCTGAACCAGGCTTCAATGACAACGAGTCTGGCGTGCAAATTGTCTTCGGCATTGCAAGGCGGGTTCCTCCTCCTAATACTTCATAGAAGATGTTGAACACCAGGATAGTGTCCGGCTCTGCAAAATAAGTTCCACATACCACCGTAGAGAGAATAATATCTGAACAAATCTAATCTGCTGACGTATTCCGCATCACGCCACGGCCAAGCCTTTATTCGAATCGTTTTACTGTTCCACCTCAGCTTGTTTAGCGAGGCGGTTTCCTTGGCATGTCTTGTCAAAGCAGAGATCGTGTCCCCTTATTCCGGGATTCTCATCAATACGGGCGTGGGTAACCCAACCGCGCCATTGATTACAGGGCTTGGGAGATAAGCGAGTTTTATCAGACTGGTGGGGGCTTATAGTTTCGGCCGCCCATATAAGGGGATAAGGATCCACCCTTTCCATTTACGCCTTCTTCCTCCTTTGCTTATCCATCCCTGCGCACTCGAGCTCCAGCGCCCAAGTCCGCACTTCCCACCTCAACCTTCTCCAATCATGTCCGGAGCGGGAGGTAGATGGATGGCCTCCTCCATCACGGAGGGGCAAATCAAAAAGTTAAGGAAGGCCAGATACTTGTCTGACGACATCACGCAACGGCTTCCTGATGAGGGGCAACTCATCCCCACCCCAAGTCCCCATGAGAGGGTCGTGTTTCTTCCCCATTTCCTCCATGGACTGGGCTTTCCTCTTCACCCATTCGTCCGGGGGCTCATGTTCTACTACGGCCTGGACTTCCACGATCTGGCCCCGAACTTCATCCTCAACATCTCGGCGTTTATCATCGTGTGCGAGGCCTTCCTCCGCATCCAGCCTCACTTTGGCCTATGGCTGAAGATCTTTAGCGTCAAGCCGAAGGTCGTGAGTAGACGTCAAGCGGAGTGCGGAGGCGCCATGGTGGGTAAGATAGCCAACGTCACATGGCTTGAGGGCGCCTTCGTGGAGACCATCATAGGGTGGCAGTCGGGGTGGTTCAATATCACCGAGCTGTGTGACCCTAAATGGGCAGCGGCCCCCGAATTCCGATCTGGCATCCCCACACGGCTCACATCTTGGAAAGAGACAGGCCTGTCGTGGGGTAGTTTGGCAGAGGTGACCGGACTTCAAACCTGCGTCAAAGATCTGATAGACAGGAAGGTCAAACTCATCACCGTAGTCCAGGTCATGCTTTTCCGTCGGATCCTCCCGTGTCAACGACGGGCCTTTAATCTGTGGGAATTCGACCCGGCTCAGCACCAAACTTTGCCCAGGCTCTTCGATACAACGTGTGAAGATGCCTGGAAGGTGCTTTTCAAGATCTCCGAGGTCCACCCTCCCATCACCGAGGATCGCGGATTCTGCGCAAAGCGCCAAGCCAGTGCGGTAAGCTTAATTTTCCCATTACGGGGTATTTGTTTTCGATAGATTTGATTATATGCGGGATCTAAACTCCCATCCCTTTAACAGGACTGGCAGAAGAAGGCCAGACAGATCAACTGTCCGGCTCCTTTGCCCGAAGACCCAGCGGACGCTCGTTTAACGAAGCTTCTGGTTCCGGCACCTCACGTGGTGCCGGATAAGAAGGCCAAGAAGAAGGCCACGGGGACTCGAAAGAGCTCCCGACGCCTGGTGGTGTCGGATTCATCGCCTGACAACCCCAAAGTGCCCTCCGCCTCTGAAGATGAGGAGGAGGAAGAGGAAGCCTCTCCCCCTCCATCGGGGGGAGGGAAGAAAAGGAAGGCCGCCCCAACTGGGGAGGCCGGAGGGTCCAAGAAGGGGAGGACCCTTCTGCCGGACTACGCCTCCGATACCGAAGACGGAGGGGAGGAATGGCCATCCAGGGTCAAGCCCCTGGCAAAATCGTAAGTATCCATACATCCAAATAACTTATGGCGCTCCTCTATTATATGGTACCTTCTGACGCTGAATTCAATCATGCAGTCCGCCCAAGGCTCAGCTCGGCTATTCATCGAGCGGCTCCCTAGATTCGTCGAACATGAATAGCGCTTCACTTCCGACGGCCTCCTCCCCGGTCCCTGTGGACGATGCCGAGGTGGAGTCCCAAAAGGGACTAGACCAGGAGGAGGTGGTCCTGGAGGCGCCGCAAGGCGACCTCCCGGATTCCAGGCCCGAAGGGGGTAAAACCCCAGAGGGCTCTAAGTCCGGCCCTGTGCCGGACTCCGTACCGGAACCTTCAGTGGTTCCGGAATCCTGTAGGCAGCCCCTTCGTAAGAAGGGCAACACTACAACGCCGGCGGCCTCCGTCCAACCGGGGGCGCCGGATAGCTTGCTGGAGGCGCTTGACGGCGCCTCCATCGACGAGGCGCACCGCACTGTTATGAGTGCGGTGATCCAAAAAGTTTAGTCCGCCAAGATTGGGCTGACTGAAGCCTGTACCAGCCTGCTAACAGGCTTTGAGGTAAGTTTTCAAGATATGTAAGAATATTACCGCATAGAGAGTAGCCCCTGATGCTCAGTTTGGTGTTCGGAAAGAAAAGCCAAGCTGAGGATCTTAAAAGATATACGCAGGAGTCTAACATAAATATATCAATATGGGAATCAGTAGGCTGCGCTGCTGACCTCTGCCGCACTAACTGCGGAGGTCAATGCATTGAAGGAGAGCCTCGAGTGGTCCGAGAACGAGCTCGACCTTGCCAAGAAGCAGCTCGAGGACAAGGAAGGTAAGTAATACCTTATGGAAAGGATTTGGTTGCAAAAAAATGACAGGAATAATGTGGGTATTGCAGGGGCCACGAATGAGGTTGCGACCCTGAAGGAAGCGGTGTCCAAGGCCGAAAAACAGTGCGGCCTTGGAGCGCACCGAGCGAGAGAAGCAGGAGGCGCGGGTGGCGGAGGTGTGGCAAGAGCTCCAGGCTCTCGTGGAAAAATACGAGAGTTTGGAGCGTGACTCGAAGACTCGAGAGTCCGAGCTTGCCTTGACTCTTGAGAGTGCCAAAGCCGCTAAAGCCGAAGCCCAGAAGGCCCTCCAGGAGATCGAGGCGATAAAGAAGATAGCGGCGGGTAAGGCATTCTTTATGCAAAGCAAGCATATAAAAGTGAATTATCTGTTACTTACCCGAATCCGGAGCTCTCCAGGAGCGTTCGCCGATCTGCCCTGTAGTGTGTCTGATGCTGCCGCGTTCTACCGAGCCGAGGAGGGTAGCTCGACGGAAAAGGTGTTCTGGTCTCAATATGCTGAGGCCGGACATCCGGTGCCCCTGAGTGACCAGCTGAAGTAGCTGGTCGAGCTCCACAAGGTGGCCGAACAGGCCATGAAGGGCCTCATAGTTCGGCCGTGGCCTAAGGAAGCCATGCCTGGGAGCTACTTTGGTCTGGTGCGGTGGCTGGTGGATGCTTGCCCATGGATTGAAGTCATCAAGCACTCCGCCTGCATTGAAGGTGCCCGTCGGGCCCTTGCCCGTGCTAAAGTGCACTGGGGCAAGATGGACGCTGAGAAGCTTGCGACGAACGCGCCACCACCGGGCAAGGAGTATCGCAAGCCCGAGATGTACTATAAGGGCGTCCTGAAGGGTGCCCGCATTATAGCGGGTGAATGCTCCAAAGATGTATTTTTTTAGTAGACTCGCATTTGTTATCCTGTACGCTGAAAACTTTGTTCATATGCGCTAAGCAACGCTTGTTAATTTAAAATATTACCTTGTGTGCGGCCGTTTATCGAATCTGAGAGATGCAAGTCGTCGGCTTCTACCCCCATGCCACGAGTGCTGGGTGTTCGGGATAAACCTGAGCGCTCTTGTTCCCATTATTGGGTCCATCTAGGGAGGCGCTCAGCACAACGAACAAGGCCATCGGACTTATAATGCTTTATCACTCTCACTTAGCCATAGAGTTCTATAATTTTAAATTCCGGCGAAGCCCCTAGTATTCGGAGGACCGAGTTCGGGGCGCTATCCACGCCTAGGCCAGATAAATCCGGCTCCTCGCTCTAAGCGGCATAAGTCTTTAGGGACTCGAAAAACCTCGCGAACAGCGGCCGGTCTCTCGCACTATCATGATAGTCAATTTTAGCTTTCTCTACTGAGGTGTTAACCCAGCTCAACTGGGGCGCAATCGCAGTAGTTCTCCTAGCGCTACCTTAGCCAACATTGCGGAACGTAAGGTACCAAAACATGGGAGCCGGGCAAACCCAACTATTGACCCAAGACATGATTCGGAGCCGATGCATATAATGCTATAAGTTCGGGGTGCCGCACTCATGAGAGTGTTCGGTCTTATCACACCATGTTTTGGGGTACTTAAGCCCCTGGTGTATTTGACCGTACCAAGTTGTACGGGTGCAACATGTCATAGATGAACATTTATAGAAGAAAAAAGGAATGCAATAATAAACAGAAGCTATGTATTGTTTATTCAAAAGATACTGCAATGAAAGCAGAACGATACAAATAGTGTGATAAGCAAGGGATGGGACTATTTAACATGTCCCCCTCCAGGGGTAAGCTACGGGATGATATGTAAAACAGGTATACTGCTCGTAATAGAGACCACCTGGACACTCGACGTAGTTTTTCTGCTTCCCTGGCTGTTGCATCGTGAGTTCGGCGTTTCTACTGCCGGATAGGGCTTCTGGAAAATGGAGTCTTGCGAATAAGAAGAAAAAAAAGAAGGAATGGCACAATTGGGAGCCCCTTGTGCGGTTGAGCCGCATTTTGGGCATGCCGTGGTCGTGCCCCTTCCCCTATGCCCATGGTACCTCCAGAGCGTAGTTATGTACGCGTGGTACTAGTCTAGCGATTTCGCGAGGGCTGGGGTTGGGGCCGCATTACTACGCGTGCTCGGAACGTGCCAGGCGGTCTTGTTGTAGGTTACTCCAGGCGCGCTTGACGGTGTCCGTACATTTAGTAGTCGGACTCTAGAATTGCCTTAATAGGCTGCTTTGTACTTCTGCCGCAAGGGCCGCCGTGTGCTCCTCCGTCCGGAGAGAGCGTTCAGTGTTTCCATTGACCGTGATTACTCCTCGAGGGCCTGGCATCTTGAGCTTGAGGTATGCGTAGTGCGGCACCGCATTGAACTTTGCAAATGCGGTTTGTGCAAGCAGTGCGTGATAGCCGCTGCGGAACGGGACTATGTCGAAGATTAATTCCTCGCTTCAGAAGTTATCCGGGGATCCGAAGACCACTTCAAGTGTAATTGAGCCAGTACAATTGGCCTCTACACCTGGTATGACGCCTTTAAAGGTCATTTTTGTGGGTTTAATCCTTGAGGAGTCTATGCCCATTTTGCGCACTGTATCCTGGTAAAGCAGGTTCAGGCTGCTGCCACCATCCATCAGGACTCTAGTGAGGTGAAATCCGTCAATGATTGGGTCAAGAACCAATACGGAGAATCCGCCGTGGCGGATGCTAGTGGGGTGGTCCCTTCGATCAAAAGTGATCGGGCATGAGGACCACGGGTTGAACTTTGGGGCGACTGGCTCCATCACGTATATGTCCCTTAGTGCACGCTTCCGCTCCCTTTTGGGTATGTGGGTTGCGTATATCATGTTCACTGTCGGCACTTGTGGGGGAAAGCTGTCAGGACCCCGACTCGATGCCACATCGATCTAGCATGTAACACCTCATATCACTTTGCGGCCTCACGCACGGTATTCCCACGGGTGTCGCCTTACCATTGCCCGGGACCGTTTGTGCCTTTTGGCACACGTATATGATAGTGTCGCTAGCATCCATATGGTAAAGAGCCCGGGCTGACATGGCTAGTCGTAAACCCAAAGTGGCACAGACCTACAGGGACAGGCATCCATGACCCAGCATCGAACGTCTCGGTCATCAGCAAGTGAATCCGGGCTGTAGCACTGGGCTAGCAGGACTCCGGTAAACTAGGCTGTAGCGGGCTAACAGGACTCCGGTATCCATCGCGTGACATTTCCCCGAAGGGACAAACACAGGAACGAAGAAGGACACATGCCGGCCAGCCTAAGTGTTCCGGAGCAGTAGCAAGCTACCAAGGCTCAGTGGAGACACTAGGAGACATTTCCCGGTAAGAGAGGCTACTAAGAATAAACAACTAGATAGTCAGATCCCACACATACCAAGCGTTTCAATCATACACACAATATGCTCGATATGTGCAAATACAACAAGGCATCACAACATGACTCTATAACACAAGTACTTTATTTAAGGCTCAGAGAGCCATACATAGCATACACACAAGTACGGGTCACACGACCCAACATTCAAGTCATACAGGCATACAAGCCAACAGCGGAAGTAACTTGTCTGAGTACAGGTGTCAGGACCCCGACTCGATGCCACATAGGTCTAGCATGTAACACCTCATATCACTTTGCGGCCTCACGCACGGTATTCCCACGGGTGTCGCCTTACCTTTGCCCGGGACCGTTTGCGCCTTTTGGCTCACGTATATGATAGTGTCGCTAGCATCCATATGATAAAGAGCCCGGGCTGACATGACTAGTCGTAAACCCAAAGTGGCACAGACTTACAGGGACAGGCATCCATGACCCAGCTTCGAACGTGTCGGTCATCAGCAAGTGGGTCCGGGCTGTAGCACTGGGCTAGCAGGACTCCGGTAAACCGGGCTGTAGCGGGCTAGCAGGACTCCGGTACTCAAAGCGTGACATTTCCCCGAAGGGACAGACACAGGAACGAAGAAGGACACATGCCGGCCAGCCTAAGTGTTCCGGAGCAGTAGCAAGCTACCATGGCTCAGTGAAACACTAGGAGACATTTCCCGGTAAGAGAGGCTACTAAAGATAAACAACTAGATGGTCAGATCCCACACATATCAAGCATTTCAATAACATACACACAATATGCTCGATATGTGCAATACAACATGGCATCACAAAATGACTCTACGACTCAAGTAGTTTACTCAATAGGCTCCGAGGAGCGAGATATTACAAACATGGGTCTCATGACCCAACACTCAGAGCATACAAGTCAAAGCACAAGCGGAAGCTATCATGTCTGAGTACAGACAACTATAAATGAAAAAGGCTGAGAAGCCTGACTATCTATCAGATCCTGCCGAGGGCACAAGATCGTAGCTGAGGTATCAAGCTAAACGTCGAAGACCACGCGGAAATACTAGTGAGACTGAAGTCTCTCTGCAAAACATAAAATAGGCAAACGTGAGTACAAATGTACCCAGCAAGACTTACATCAGATCTATCTACATATGCATCATTATCAACAAAGGGGTGGTGGGGTTTAACTGCAGCAAGCCAGCTTTGACTCGGTGGCTATCCTGAACTACGACTGCGAGTAACTTTTTGAGGTGGCGCACACGAGTCCACATATTCACCATATCAATACACCACTATGGATCCGCTCCCGTCTCCCTACGAGAACGCCATCCATAGCACTCACGCTTATCTTGCGCATTTTAAAGTATCCACTTTCACTTGTCTATGAACTGATATAAGTAATCCAGAAGTCCTTTTTCCGCGGACACGGCTATTCGAATAGATGATGTTAACCCTGCAGGGGTGTACTTCTTCATACATGTTTCCACCACTTAGCGTCTGCACACGACATGTGCTCGGCAGACTTCAAGCGAAAGCCGACGTGGGTGTAGACCACGACCTACCTAAACACTCAAGTCTCTAGTCCAGGTTTATCGCCTATTCGGGTTCCATCCATGAGGAGATCCGGCCGGAGTTTCGCTCACAGCCCCAAACGATGTGAACAGGGTTCCGTGACACCAAACGGGCGCCCGGTTTACCCGGCCACGTGCCTACCGCATCACAGCCCACCCCTACGGTCAGCGCTGTCCACGGCCTCCAGCATACTACAAACACCAGAAACTACTTGCAACTCCTGGACAGAGGACGAGGGTGAATGAGAAGTCGAGCGGGGTCATATTTCAGGGCCCAATGTATGGTAGTAACTGAATCATGGATCACAAACACAGAACTCAGTTCCTGAGGACGGCTACAATGAGACAACCCACCATGTACTCCTACATGGCCTCTCACCGCTACCTTTACCAAATCGTGTTCACACACTTAGCTCACACACAGTAGGACATGTTCACACGCCTCTGATTCATCCCCGATGAATCAGACCTGACTCAACTCTAAGCAGTAGCAGGCATGACAAACAAGCATGAATGAGTAGGCACAACAGGGCTCAAACAACTCCTACTCATGCTAGTGGGTTTCATCTATTTACTGTGGCAATGACAGGTCATGCAAAGGATAAAGGGGTTCAGCTACCGCAGCAAGTAACAGATAAATCGGTGTTGTCCTAATGCATTAAAAGAGAGCAGGGGCGAGAGAGTAGGATTGTATCGGAATGAACAAGGGGGTTTTGCTTGCCTGGCACTTCTGAAGATAACATTGAGTCTTCATCAGTGTCAACGATCACAACGTCGGACATCGTCTACCGGGATGGAACAGATACCGGCAACAAGAAGAATTACAATCAATGCAATGCACAATATGATGCATGATCATGACATGGCAAAATGAATGTGTTTTGGGCTAATGCAACTAGCAATGGATTAAATGAAGTTGGTTTGAATACAAGATTCAAATTCAAACTCCATATGTGATTATTCAAATGCCATTCACTTCATTTGCCCTAAACAGTAGTGATAAGTTGTTCTAACATGCATGAAAATGGTACAGATGGATTCCTTGAATTTTTCTGATAATTTTTCATATATAATTTATTTAATTTGGAGTTACGGTTAATTTTCTATGATTTATTGAAGTTTTAGCTATTTTCTGGAATTTCAGAATTAAATTAAATCCGGAAAATGAGTTATGACATCAGCACTGCGTCATGCTTGCGTCAGCAAGTCAACAGGGCTGCCCCGGGTCAAATCTGACCAGTGGGGTCCACTGGTCAGTGACACAGGAGCTAATCCCGGTCAAACCCAGCGCTGACTGGGGTTTGACCAGGGGTGGGGCCCGCTGTCAGTGGCCTAGGGGGTTGATTAGCGGGGTAGTTAGGCCCTAATGACCGGCCACATCAGCTCCTGCCGGAGTTTCGCCGGCGGCGACCATTCCGCACGGCGGGGGAACGCCGGACTTGCGCTAGGGGCATCGGATCGACGCGCCAGGGGCACCAGGAGGTAGCCCGCGCCCGTGCGCATCTAGGGGAACCAACGGGAGGTGCGGGGGTGGCCGGAGCTCGCCGGAGTGGGGGCCGCAGCGGCTGCCGGAGCTCGGGTTTGGGCGGAGCGAGGTTACGGGGCGCTAGGGGGCTGGCTGAGGGGCTATGCGGACTCCTGGGGCAGCTAGGAGCACGCTAGGCTCGTCGGACTGGCCGCAGCAGCACGTCAGTGCCATGCCCGGCGTCCATGGCGGACGGCGGCGCTCGGGAATGTGGCCGGGGTGCTACGGCACGGGAACGAACAAAATGGAGGAGGGGAAACGGAGTGGAGCTCACAGGGATCGTGCAGGGAGGGTCAGCGAGCTCGGGGGCGCGCCGGAGTGGCCGAATTCGACGGAGAACGGCGCCGGGGCCGAAGCTTGGGGATGATGACGATGGCGGCTGCTCGGGGCCCTTCCGGTCACGTGGCTCGGTGAGGGGGTTGGCGACGAGGTGCAGGAGTTCGGGAGCACGTCGGAGAGGGAAGGGGGTGGCCGTGGTCATGGCTACGGCGAGCGGCGCTCCCAGGTGCGTTCGGTGACGAGAGGGAGGAAGAACAGAGGAGGAGGAGGGGTCCAGAGAGAGAGAGACGATCGAGGGGGGTCGGGGCCGTCTTCGTGGCGTCGCGAGGGGGTCGGGGGGGCTGCCACGGCGAAGCAGGAGGTGGAGGCCTCCGCGTGCGCGCGTGCGTGCGGTGTCCGTCCTCCTGGCAGAGGAGGAAGAAGACAAGGGGGGAGGAGGAGGTGGGCTGGGCCGGCTCTAGTGGACTGGGCTGCTGGTGGGCTACCAGGTAAGGCCAGGTAAGTTCTACTCCTTTTATTTTTTTCTGTTCTGTTTTCTATTTGTTCTGTTTTGTTTTAGTTTAGTAAAATACTAAACCATTTTAATAAATTCTGTAGTTTATTATGTGGCTTACTAAAATATATACAAAGCCACTCACAAACTTCCAGAATTATTTGGAGTCATATTTAATATATATTAAATATAAATCCAGAGCAAATAGTTATTGGATTAATTCAAATGGCCAAAATAAATATCTCTGTGACTCCAAAAATATTGGTTTAAATTTTACCTCTCACCAATATTTCCATGGAATAACAGGAACATTTTCTTGGACTCATTTGATGAAATTTAAATGTTGGTTATTTTTTAGAGGTCTTCTGAGGCTTTGAAAATTCCTCAATTCAAATTTCATTTGAATTTAAACATGATGCAGCAAGAGGTCTAGCCTAGTGCATTACCAGAAGCTAGGGATGTGACAACTCACCCCCACTAAACAAGAATCTCGTCTCGAGATTCAAGCGTAGGGTAGGATGAAGGGGAAGCGGAAACTAGTATAATCTTCATGATCCAGGTTGCACTTCATAGAAACGTTGATTCGATCACCATCTTTGTCTTGTCGTCTTGCTCTGAGAAATCCTGCCAACATGACCTGGAGGGAAAGAGACTCTAGAAGGGTCGATCTTCTCGAAGATCGAACAACTCACGGAATGAGACATAGCAACATCTCTTGAGCTGGGAGACGAAGTACAGATTTGAAGAAATGGAGTGGAGCAGATGACGAAGGTTCACTAGGTAGACAACGATTCCACGCTTAAGAAGGTGGTAAACGATTGCCAACGTAGCGAAGAGTTGAGTTGCCATGATACCACGACGAAACATCCTGGAGGAAGGTGATCGTAGAGTATTACCTTAAGTGGCAAAAAGAATTACTTTTGATTCAGAGATCATTGAAACTCTTCATACCAGCATAAGGCAATTCACAACGATCGTTTGGAGGGGGTCTGTAGAATGGCATACTCGGACTTGGATGATGTGGATTACCTTGTTGAAGACAACGTAATGGATGAATTTGCTTATCACCGGAGGTGGAAGAGACCCATGGTAGAATGGCACTTTGGCGGTGCAAGCTGGGAACAAAATGCAAATGCTGGGAATGATTCTGGTAACTGGGGAAGAACCCAACAATAAAGAGTGAATTCACTGTTGGAGTGGTTATAGCATAACCGAAGGGACTAGGAGCAATCCCGGTTAGTGCCGGCGATAATACCTAACGCTTGTGCGTGCTCTCAAGAACTTGAGCAATTCCATAATCATCAAGGTTTTACCAACATCCGTGTCAAGGGTCCGATAACACAACTTACTACCATGATGAATGGTGATGGAGGATGCAGATGCAAAGGAAGATAACACCTTCTCAGATTTCACCCTTGGCGGGGCCAAGGAAATAAAATCTGGATGATCGACCGAGAGACATTTAGCACTCCGCTTCTAATGTTCTCCTTGATGTGCTAGTGTAACCCATTCATAGATATGGTTTGATATCTAGAACATCAAGTAAAGGGTCGGACTTCGGGAACACAAGAATCCATAAGGAACAACTAGGGAGGTAAACCCTACGAAATCCTTATAGGGAGGTGGCCAACTTCTTTAATCAAGATACTACAATAATAGGTCTCTCGGCTGGGTGGTGCTGGCCTCGACATCCACTTTACCGGTTATCGAGGGACCAATATTATAGTTCTTGGGAAATGTTCCAAACCATCATATCTGCCTGAGATTCAGATCTGGTTGGTGTCAGGATATCCCAGACTCATCAAGTCTAGAAAGAAAAATGAAAGTTTGCAACGCAAATCGACGAGATAATGTTGCGGGATTCTCGGGGAGTGAGCTACGATAGTAAGCTCCAAAACATGAGCTGGTTCTGCTACAACATGTGAACACGCTGTCCCAGACAAACATGACCACGTGGTAGTCTTATAATAAAACACTACCGAGTTCAGGAGGGGAAACCATCATTAAGGACATCGAAGTCTCCACGCGTGAAAATCCAAAGAGTTCACCTTGGACAGACTCCTTTATCTTTGAAAAACTCAATCAGTGGCTTGGTGTGCTAGGATATACATATAGCATGGAGGTTGCAAATCTCCAGACCACAGAATACTTCGCACGTATGCATGACTGACTTGGGATGATTCCAAAGGAAACAACATTGACTTTCTCGAATCCACGGCGGCAACTTGCATCAAATGCACATGGACTGGAGGAAGTCACTTCTTACATCCGAACATTTGCTCCATGAACTAGCATGAAGAAATGCTTTCAAAAGTTTCCAACACTAACTTAATGTTCAACAAAATCATGGAGGGAATAAGGATGTTGTCAATGGGCTCAACAACAATTCATCCGGGTTTCCTTTTAAAAGGAATTCCATAGTTAAGTGAACAAGTGATAGCATTGGTCAGACCAAAGATGTAGGGGTGTATGCTCGAGGGATCAACCACGAGTAAGACAACATTACGAGCATCGTTGGTACTGATTTGATTTGACGATAGCCCACACTCAAATCAAAGGATTGATAAGACAATAGGTCCAGCAACTGATCACAGGGACCAATCGATGAAGATATCATCTTTCTTCAACACACACTACACAAGAATATCCCTTTGGAACGAACTAAGTCAGACAAGCTTTTATCTTCCAACCCTCCAAGTTATTGTTTAGCTTAACCAACTAGCTCAGGGATATCTAACACCGATTCTTGGAGAGAAGGTGGTTCACAAGAAACCAACTTGATCACGAGCTCAACATAGCGGTCAGGTGACAACCTGGTAATACTTCTGAGAAGATATTCAGAAAATCACGAGCCACCGGTATGTTACTAAGCTCGAGAACAATCTTGCTTTTCAGGGCAAGACGATATGATCAATAGAGCAAGAATTTGAAATAATCCTAACCCATCGATCGAGGAGGGCACTGAGAACAAGGACTAGGTAGCATGATCAACCTTAGAATGATGATTCGAAAACCAACATACTAAGAATGAAATTATTATCCTTTAACTACCAAGCAACAGAGTTGCTAGCAGTATTGATTTCACACATCACAATTCATTTGTCGGTATTCCGGTTGCATCAACACGAGGGCCGAGGAATGAACAGTGATGGCAAGAAGTATCACTGTACCAAGAGTTCATGGGATGGTGTGCAATTCCTATAATAATCTCGATATAAAATATGTAATACTCCAAGGTAGAGCAGAACCAAAAGCTGGATTGGCATTTGATCTGCGGAATACAACTACTTTGACCCAATCCTAGATATGGATGAGGTACTGGAGTTTGTTTCTCCTAGTCATTCTGCAATAGAATGGCTTGACGGATCACAAGAGTAATAGGCATCGATAAACGAATGCATGCATACTCTTGATATCAATTGATAGACGAGGGTCAGAATGCAACTAAAGAGAACAACTCAAAGGAACATATAACTTTCTGAGTTGTGGATGCATAGATTAGTATGTCAAACCAAGTTCAACATATTTCTTCCGGATAACCCATGCAGAAAGGTAGAACTGGCAGAGTCACGATTTATGAATGGAGAACTCCTCAAGAGTACTCTAATTGTGATTTTTTTGATCCAATAAACATCTGCCATAAGCGGTTCATAGTATTTGGAAGAAGGAAATACCACGGATCTCGAGGACTATCGTAAAGGTTATTAATAGCCTAAGGAACTAGCAAACACTATCAACATGAAGTAAGTGGAGTGAACCTCGGGTTCAAAGCCCAAGGAGTAGAATACCTACTACTAAGTGGCATCACGGGATGCTTTCGAGAATAAAAGCCAGAATCATCACACTGGGACACAAAACATGGCTAGACTACTAGATGATCCCCTGAGACACCTAGGGTCATAGTAATAACTCTAACATAAAGGTTGAGGCGGTAGAGTACCTCAACTCAACAATTTGTGTGATTAATCTGACCAAAGGCACATCGGAAACAGGAGGAAGGGATTTGCAAATGCATCAGACTGTTTGGAAACCTGGGATGACTCGGACAGCATAACGGCTGTAAATGCTCAGAAAAGATTTGAGACATTCACAAAAAGGGTGGCATAACCACTCAGAAGCACAATATCAAGGTTTCGAGATCAACAGTTAACATACGGAAGTAGTAGGAGCTGAACTGAGGCTTGAATCAACAATCTTATAAGTCTACGGATTAGTAACACGTGATCCTGATAGAAAGAAGAGATATCCTAGTTCTTAATCCCCGTAGAAGATAAGATGATGAGTCAGATCAGAAGGGCATAAGGTATAAGGAGTAAAATGAGCCTTACGTTCCATCCCACAATCAATTCCCTTATATAACTAAAGAATTTCTAAACTCAACTTCGACCAGTTTGGCTTGGTAATCCTACAGGCAGTCAAGCTCTGATACCAACGCTGTCAGGACCCCGACTCGATGCCACATAGGTCTAGCATGTAACACCTCATATCACTTTGCGGCCTCACGCACGGTATTCCCACGGGTGTCGCCTTACCTTTGCCCGGGACCGTTTGCGCCTTTTGGCTCACGTATATGATAGTGTCGCTAGCATCCATATGATAAAGAGCCCGGGCTGACATGACTAGTCGTAAACCCAAAGTGGCACAGACTTACAGGGACAGGCATCCATGACCCAGCTTCGAACGTGTCGGTCATCAGCAAGTGGGTCCGGGCTGTAGCACTGGGCTAGCAGGACTCCGGTAAACCGGGCTGTAGCGGGCTAGCAGGACTCCGGTACTCAAAGCGTGACATTTCCCCGAAGGGACAGACACAGGAACGAAGAAGGACACATGCCGGCCAGCCTAAGTGTTCCGGAGCAGTAGCAAGCTACCATGGCTCAGTGAAACACTAGGAGACATTTCCCGGTAAGAGAGGCTACTAAAGATAAACAACTAGATGGTCAGATCCCACACATATCAAGCATTTCAATAACATACACACAATATGCTCGATATGTGCAATACAACATGGCATCACAAAATGACTCTACGACTCAAGTAGTTTACTCAATAGGCTCCGAGGAGCGAGATATTACAAACATGGGTCTCATGACCCAACACTCAGAGCATACAAGTCAAAGCACAAGCGGAAGCTATCATGTCTGAGTACAGACAACTATAAATGAAAAAGGCTGAGAAGCCTGACTATCTATCAGATCCTGCCGAGGGCACAAGATCGTAGCTGAGGTATCAAGCTAAACGTCGAAGACCACGCGGAAATACTAGTGAGACTGAAGTCTCTCTGCAAAACATAAAATAGGCAAACGTGAGTACAAATGTACCCAGCAAGACTTACATCAGATCTATCTACATATGCATCATTATCAACAAAGGGGTGGTGGGGTTTAACTGCAGCAAGCCAGCTTTGACTCGGTGGCTATCCTGAACTACGACTGCGAGTAACTTTTTGAGGTGGCGCACACGAGTCCACATATTCACCATATCAATACACCACTATGGATCCGCTCCCGTCTCCCTACGAGAACGCCATCCATAGCACTCACGCTTATCTTGCGCATTTTAAAGTATCCACTTTCACTTGTCTATGAACTGATATAAGTAATCCAGAAGTCCTTTTTCCGCGGACACGGCTATTCGAATAGATGATGTTAACCCTGCAGGGGTGTACTTCTTCATACATGTTTCCACCACTTAGCGTCTGCACACGACATGTGCTCGGCAGACTTCAAGCGAAAGCCGACGTGGGTGTAGACCACGACCTACCTAAACACTCAAGTCTCTAGTCCAGGTTTATCGCCTATTCGGGTTCCATCCATGAGGAGATCCGGCCGGAGTTTCGCTCACAGCCCCAAACGATGTGAACAGGGTTCCGTGACACCAAACGGGCGCCCGGTTTACCCGGCCACGTGCCTACCGCATCACAGCCCACCCCTACGGTCAGCGCTGTCCACGGCCTCCAGCATACTACAAACACCAGAAACTACTTGCAACTCCTGGACAGAGGACGAGGGTGAATGAGAAGTCGAGCGGGGTCATATTTCAGGGCCCAATGTATGGTAGTAACTGAATCATGGATCACAAACACAGAACTCAGTTCCTGAGGACGGCTACAATGAGACAACCCACCATGTACTCCTACATGGCCTCTCACCGCTACCTTTACCAAATCGTGTTCACACACTTAGCTCACACACAGTAGGACATGTTCACACGCCTCTGATTCATCCCCGATGAATCAGACCTGACTCAACTCTAAGCAGTAGCAGGCATGACAAACAAGCATGAATGAGTAGGCACAACAGGGCTCAAACAACTCCTACTCATGCTAGTGGGTTTCATCTATTTACTGTGGCAATGACAGGTCATGCAAAGGATAAAGGGGTTCAGCTACCGCAGCAAGTAACAGATAAATCGGTGTTGTCCTAATGCATTAAAAGAGAGCAGGGGCGAGAGAGTAGGATTGTATCGGAATGAACAAGGGGGTTTTGCTTGCCTGGCACTTCTGAAGATAACATTGAGTCTTCATCAGTGTCAACGATCACAACGTCGGACATCGTCTACCGGGATGGAACAGATACCGGCAACAAGAAGAATTACAATCAATGCAATGCACAATATGATGCATGATCATGACATGGCAAAATGAATGTGTTTTGGGCTAATGCAACTAGCAATGGATTAAATGAAGTTGGTTTGAATACAAGATTCAAATTCAAACTCCATATGTGATTATTCAAATGCCATTCACTTCATTTGCCCTAAACAGTAGTGATAAGTTGTTCTAACATGCATGAAAATGGTACAGATGGATTCCTTGAATTTTTCTGATAATTTTTCATATATAATTTATTTAATTTGGAGTTACGGTTAATTTTCTATGATTTATTGAAGTTTTAGCTATTTTCTGGAATTTCAGAATTAAATTAAATCCGGAAAATGAGTTATGACATCAGCACTGCGTCATGCTTGCGTCAGCAAGTCAACAGGGCTGCCCCGGGTCAAATCTGACCAGTGGGGTCCACTGGTCAGTGACACAGGAGCTAATCCCGGTCAAACCCAGCGCTGACTGGGGTTTGACCAGGGGTGGGGCCCGCTGTCAGTGGCCTAGGGGGTTGATTAGCGGGGTAGTTAGGCCCTAATGACCGGCCACATCAGCTCCTGCCGGAGTTTCGCCGGCGGCGACCATTCCGCACGGCGGGGGAACGCCGGACTTGCGCTAGGGGCATCGGATCGACGCGCCAGGGGCACCAGGAGGTAGCCCGCGCCCGTGCGCATCTAGGGGAACCAACGGGAGGTGCGGGGGTGGCCGGAGCTCGCCGGAGTGGGGGCCGCAGCGGCTGCCGGAGCTCGGGTTTGGGCGGAGCGAGGTTACGGGGCGCTAGGGGGCTGGCTGAGGGGCTATGCGGACTCCTGGGGCAGCTAGGAGCACGCTAGGCTCGTCGGACTGGCCGCAGCAGCACGTCAGTGCCATGCCCGGCGTCCATGGCGGACGGCGGCGCTCGGGAATGTGGCCGGGGTGCTACGGCACGGGAACGAACAAAATGGAGGAGGGGAAACGGAGTGGAGCTCACAGGGATCGTGCAGGGAGGGTCAGCGAGCTCGGGGGCGCGCCGGAGTGGCCGAATTCGACGGAGAACGGCGCCGGGGCCGAAGCTTGGGGATGATGACGATGGCGGCTGCTCGGGGCCCTTCCGGTCACGTGGCTCGGTGAGGGGGTTGGCGACGAGGTGCAGGAGTTCGGGAGCACGTCGGAGAGGGAAGGGGGTGGCCGTGGTCATGGCTACGGCGAGCGGCGCTCCCAGGTGCGTTCGGTGACGAGAGGGAGGAAGAACAGAGGAGGAGGAGGGGTCCAGAGAGAGAGAGACGATCGAGGGGGGTCGGGGCCGTCTTCGTGGCGTCGCGAGGGGGTCGGGGGGGCTGCCACGGCGAAGCAGGAGGTGGAGGCCTCCGCGTGCGCGCGTGCGTGCGGTGTCCGTCCTCCTGGCAGAGGAGGAAGAAGACAAGGGGGGAGGAGGAGGTGGGCTGGGCCGGCTCTAGTGGACTGGGCTGCTGGTGGGCTACCAGGTAAGGCCAGGTAAGTTCTACTCCTTTTATTTTTTTCTGTTCTGTTTTCTATTTGTTCTGTTTTGTTTTAGTTTAGTAAAATACTAAACCATTTTAATAAATTCTGTAGTTTATTATGTGGCTTACTAAAATATATACAAAGCCACTCACAAACTTCCAGAATTATTTGGAGTCATATTTAATATATATTAAATATAAATCCAGAGCAAATAGTTATTGGATTAATTCAAATGGCCAAAATAAATATCTCTGTGACTCCAAAAATATTGGTTTAAATTTTACCTCTCACCAATATTTCCATGGAATAACAGGAACATTTTCTTGGACTCATTTGATGAAATTTAAATGTTGGTTATTTTTTTAGAGGTCTTCTGAGGCTTTGAAAATTCCTCAATTCAAATTTCATTTGAATTTAAACATGATGCAGCAAGAGGTCTAGCCTAGTGCATTACCAGAAGCTAGGGATGTGACAACAGGCAACTAGTAAAATAAAATAGGCTTGGAAAGCCTGGCTATACTACGTGGTCCTTCACAAGCTCGGGGTCACCACCTGGGCCTCAGTCTACTCATCGATGTCAATGTCTACGAAGAACCCATCAGAAGGGGTTGCAGCGTCTTCTGAAAAATGTAAATTAAAGCAACATGAGTACAAAGGTACTCAGCAAGACTTACATCAGATCCTACATACATGCACATTATCAAGAAGGGTTGGTGGGGTTATTGCAGCAAGCCAGCTTTGACTCTTGGCTAAGCTATCCTACGATACACCAACTTGAAATGGTTTTGTGCACACGAGTCCACTACTCACCATTCCAATACACCACCGAGGATCCACCTCCGTCATCCTACGGAGGAGCCATCCTCGGCACTCACGCTTATCTTGAGATTTTTAGTAGTATCCATTTACTTGTCTATGAACTGTATAGGCAACCAAGTAGTCCTTTACCGCGGACGCGGCTATTCGAATAGATAATGTTAACCCTGCAGGGGTGTACTTCTTCACACACGCTCTCACCACTTACCGCCGTTTACACGACATGTACTCGGCAACCTTCAAGCGGAAGCCCAACGTGGGTGTCGGCCATGACCTACCTAAACACCTAAGTCTCTAATCCAGGTTTATCGCCTATTTAGGTTCCATCCGCAGGGAGTCCGGCCGAGGTTTCCCATACGGCCCCGAACAATGTGTACAGGGTTCTCGAGATACCTAACGGGTATTCGGTACAGCCGGCCATGTACCTACCGCATCACAGCCCACCCCTACAGTCAGCGCTGCCCACGGCCTCCAGTAGCTACAAACACCAGAAACTACTTGCAACTCCTGGACAGAGGACTAGGGTGAATAAGAAGCCGAGATGGTCCATTGGTTTCGGGCCCAATGCATGGTAGTAGCTGATTCTTAAATCACACGTACAGATCTCAGTGCTTAAGGACGGCTTCAATGAAACAACCCACCATGTACTCCTACATGGCCTTCCATCGATACCTTTACCAAATCGTGTTCACCACATCACTCTCATTACCGGCATGGTCATTTCACTCTAGCCCATCACCCAGATGAACCAGAACTGACACGACTCTAAGCATAGCAGACATAGCAAGGTAGGAACAACACATACATATGGCTCAAACAACTCCTACACATGCTAGTGGGTTTCATCTAGTTACTGTGACAATGACAGGTCATGCAGAGGAAATGGGTTCAACTACCGTAGCACACAGCAGTTTGAAACGCGTTGTCTTAATGCAGTAAAAGAGAGCAGGAGCAAGAACATGGGATTGTATCGATATGATCAAATGGTTGGTTGCTTGCCTGATGGGTCGATGCACTGATATTGTTCTTCGTTAGGGTAATCGTGGTTCTCCTCGGAGGCAGAACCTGCCGCAAAGAGCACCGATACACAACATTACCAAACAATATGCAACAATATGATGCATGCATGGAACATGGCAATATGAGTGTGTTGGGCTAATGCAACTAAAACCAGATGGGTTTGAACCATTTTGAATCAAAGATTCAAGTTTCAAACTCATACATGGCCCTTATAAGTGCTTTATCTAGTTCTGCTCTAAACATCAGGTTAGCTTGCTTAAACATGCATGAAACCAGTACAGATGGATAGATTGGATTTTTCTGATCATTTTTCATATATAAAACTTTGCATTTGGAGTTATGGTTGATTTACTATGAATTTTTGAAGTTTGGGGTATTTTCTGGAATTTATAAATCATTTTGGATTTATTTTAATTCCAGAAAAGGATTACTGCGTCAGCATGATGTCATGCTGACCTCAGCAGGTCAACAGGACGGTCCAGGTCAAACTAACCAGTGGGTCCCGCATGTCAGTAGTTAATTATACTAACTTAATTTAGTTTAAACTAATCTGGGTTAATTAGTAGAGGGGGCCCCACTTGTCATAGACTCAGGGGAGTCAACCTGGACCCACCCTAGTCAAAGTCAAGGTCAAACACGCCGGCGTCTAGCCGCCGGCGAGGCCGAACGCGGCGGCAAGAGTGGTTTTGTGCACTCCGGCGACCAAATGGGCGGCGGAGAGCATCTACAGGTAGCTGGGACCGAGCCGCAGCTCTTGGTGGCGGTGGTTGAGCTCGGGGTGGCCGGAGACGTCGCCGGCGACGACTTTGGCGGTCGCCGGAGTCGGGTGAGGACGAGCCCGAGGCTACGGGGCACGGTGAGGCATGTGGTGAGGTGCGTTGGGCCCCTGGGAACGCGGTGAGTGCGTTCGAGCAGCTGCCTGCCTGCCTGGCCAAGCCAAGCAGCTCGCTGGAGCGGTGGCTGGGCTGGGCTGGCAGGTGGGCCTGCTAGGTGGCGCCAGGTAAGTTTTTCCTATTTTCCTGTTTTTTTATTTATCCTGTAGGTTTGTGGACTTATTAAAAATACCTAGACAACTCCTAAATTTCCCAAACTGCTCATGGCCACTAGCTGGAATATATACAGCATGGAACATTTTAGTTTGGAAATATTTGAGCATTTAAAATAATTTATATAATTTAAATGCCCAAACTCAAATACTTATGATTTAATTCAAAGACCTTAGGATGACCTAGAAAACTGTGCATCACTTTTGGCAGAGGTTCTGAACCAAGACAAAAATGATGGACATTTTGGAAGGGCATTTCAGGTTCATTGAGAATATTTTTAGTAAACCCTAGTTGGTTTCAGAGGGGGCTGGGGGTTCTATTATCCCCATTTCAAATTTCTGTTGAGAAAAATAGACATGATGCAACACTCTAATGCATGAACTAGCTAGGGTGTGACAAAAGCCCTTCTGTCCTCTATTGTTCGGCGGTCGGGGCTCCTCCTCATCATCGCTATACAACCCCTTGTCGTTGTGTTTGGCACTTAACTTGCCTGCCTGCTTGAATACCCAACAATCCCTGTAGGTGTGGTTGGCTGGTTTTTCGGGGGTGCCATGTATCTGGCACAAGCGATCGAGTATGCGGTCCAAATTGGACCAGCCCTAAGTATTTCTTTTGAACGGCTTTTTCCGCTGACCGGGTTTAGAGCCTCTGAATCCGGCATTGACTTCCGTATCTTCAGTATTATCACCGTTAATGCGCGTTTGTGCTCGTTGCGATGTGACCTGCCATTGTTGTCCTTGGTATCTGAACTACCAGGGTTTTTGGTCAGGTTGTTACTGCGAGCTAGCCAGCTGTCCTCTCCCGCGCAGAAGCGGGTCATGAGTGATGTGAGGGCTGCCATGGATTTCGGCTTTTCCTGTCCTAGGTGCCGGGCAAGCCACTCATCGCAGATGTTATGTTTGAAGGCTGCAAGGGCCTCTGCATCCGGACAGTCAACGATTTGATTTTTCTTGGTTAAGAACCATGTCCAGAATTGTCTGGCCGATTCATCTGGCTGCTGAATTATGTGGTTTAGGTCATCAGCGTCTGGTGGTCACACATATGTGCCCTGGAAGTTATCAAGGAATGCGGCTTCTAGGTCTTCCCAACAACCAATTGACTCTGCTGGCAAGCTGTTGAGCCAATGTCGAGCTAGTCCTTTAAGCTTGAGTTGGAGGTATTTGATGGCGTGTAGATCATCACCGTGGGCCATGTGGATGTGAAGGAGATAGTCCTCGATCCAAACCGCGGGATCTGTTGTGCCATCGTATGATTCAATGTTTACGTGTTTGAAACCCTCGGGGATTTGATGATCCATTACTTCGTCTGTGAAGCATAGTGGGTGTGCGGCGCCTCTATATTGGGCTATATCACGACGCAGCTCAAATGAGCTTTGTCTACTATGTTCGGCCCGGACGGATTTTTTGTATCCGGTGTGACGGCTAACATCACGTGTCGTGTGGCGCCCACGCGATCTGTAGATCGATCTTATTTGCCTTGCCTTGTCCTCCAATATGTCTCGCAAGTCCGGCGCATTTCCCCGCGGCTTTGTACTTTTTGAGCGACACCGGGGTGCGGCTTTAGTGGAGGGCCTAGAGGCCTCTCTGTCGCGGCCACGAGGTGGCCGGTCGGCCGCGTCATGCGCTGGTGATGTAGGTTTGGGTGCTTCCTCCTCTAATTGGGGTAGCAGCCTGCGTTTTGGGTAGCTCTTGGAGGGGCGATCGAGTTTATACTCTTCGGCTGCAAGGACTTCGATCCATCTGTCCGCTAGCAAGTCTTGGTCAGCTCTAAGCTGTTGCTGCTTTTTCTTGAGGCTGCTTGCTGTGGCCATAAGCCTGCATTTGAAACGCTCTTGTTCGACGGG
The DNA here is from genome assembly GCF_018294505.1 of Triticum aestivum. NCBI lineage: Eukaryota > Viridiplantae > Streptophyta > Magnoliopsida > Poales > Poaceae > Triticum > Triticum aestivum. Next base: position 297,613,753 of record NC_057798.1, on the reverse strand, counting down.
ATCCTCGGGCATGACAAATACGTTGTCGTCGAGGCTTGCTTCATCTTCGGAGGGAGGCATATAATTATCGCCCTCTACCTCTCTGTCTGTCGCTCTATCATGAGGGCTGGCTTCTCCCTCCTCCTGTGCTGAATCCTGCTGGAGGGGGTTGTCTTCGGCACTATCCGGGGTGTTATTATCTCCCGTGCCGGAATCGCCGTTTTTGCTGTGGCGGGATTTAGAGCGGCGCCGCTGACGCCGGCGCTTGGGCTGTTTCTTGGAGGGGTCATCCTCCGCTGTTCCATTGCCATTCCCATCTTTTGGGGTGTCCACCATGTATATGTCGTATGACGAGGTGGCCTTCCAGTGCCCTGTAGGCGCTGGTTCTTGGATGTCTCCTGCATCGTCGTCCATACCGTCGATGTCTTCGGAGTCGAAGTCGAGTATGTCGGTTAAATCATCGACAGAGGCTACAAAGTGGGTGGTGGGTGGGCGTTGAATTTCTTCGTCGTCTGTATCCCAACCTTCCTGGCCACAGTCCGGCTAGGGCTCTCCTGATAAAGAGAGAGACTTTAGTAAATTCAGGATGTCGCCCAAGGGCGAGTGCTGAAAGATGTCCGTGACAGTGGACTCCATAACCGGCACCCAATCGGATTTGATTGGCAGGGGTGCGGGAGGTTCAGAGTCCGGCACCTCGGAGTCACGGGCTTTGCAAAGGACAGGGATTGTGTTCGGCTCAATCGCCATAGAGATCATAGCCCCCGAGGCGGTGTCCAGCCACTCGTCCTCGATCGGCGAAGTCAGCTCCGAGCTAAGGGTCGGAGCAGACGCTGGTGCGGCCTCAAGGGCACTGTTCGGTGGCAGAGCTAGATCATACCCATCGAGACAGTGCGGCGCACTTGGCTGTGGCTCGAATCCGTCGAAGATCAAGTCTCCACGGATGTCAGCCGTGTAGTTCAAACTCCCAAATCTGACCTGATGGCCAGGGGCGTAGCTTTCGATCTGCTCCAGATGGCCAAGTGAATTGGCCCGTAGTGCGAAACCCCCAAATACGAAGATCTGTCCGGGGAGAAAAGTCTCGTCCTGGACCACGTCGTTGTTGATGATCGAAGGAGCCATCGGGCCTAAAGGTGACGACACAGAGGAACTCTCAATGAAAGCACCAATGTCGGTGTCAAAACCGGCGGATCTCGGGTAGGGGTTCCCGAACTGTGCGTCTAGGCGGATGGTAACAGGAGACAAGGGACACGATGTTTTTACCCAGGTTCGGTCCCTCTCGATGGAGGTAAAACCCTACTCCTGCTTGATTAATATTGATGATATGGGTAGTACAAGAGTAGATCTACCACGACATCAAAGAGGCTAAACCCTAGAAGCTAGCCTATGGTATGATTGTTGTTCATCCTACGGACTAAAACTCTCCGGTTTATATAGACATCGGAGAGGGCTAGGGTTACATAGAGTCGGTTACAACGGGAGGAGATCTTCATATCATATCACCAAGCTTGCCTTCCACGCCAAGGAAAGTCCCATCCGGACACGGGACGAAGTCTTCAATCTTGTATCTTCATAGTCCGGGAGTCCGGCCAAAGGTCATAGTCTGGCCATCCGGACACCCCCTAATCCAGGACTCCCTCAGTCGCCATGGCCCTCCTTTTATAGGCAAAGGGGTTACCACAACGAAAAAATGGTAATTATGCACTAATTAGATAGCCAATTGTGTAATCATAAATAACACTGGCAGTTAGGATAGCAAGCATTAAATGCACCAATGTATTTCATGTCGCGGGTGTAGCCCGGCAAGCATTGCCGCGTCATTTTGATCATCTTCTATCTGCATGTGTGACACACGTATGAATGGGTGTCACACATGGATAATCTTCTCTCCAAATGACTGCCACGCGCTAAGTGACAACCACTTAGCCTCCCGCGGGCTCGACACCGCATTGATTGGTGACTTGCATTGCGATGCGGTGGTGCGGTGGAGTCTTGGCGAGTGAGTGGAGCTCCGCTGGACCCGGCAGGCCTGCTGGGGCGTATCTGCTTCGTCTTCAGGGAGGCCTCGACCTAGCCAGGCTTGCCTGCCCGTCATGGGAGGTGTCTCCCTTAGTGAAATCTTGTCCTTCTAGTTGGCCTTGTTATTCTTGATCCTCCCATTGATTTCTCATAGACCTCTCACTTGGCTTGGCCTTGGTGTGTGTGCTTGGTGAAGCTTGTTTCCTAGCCGTCGTGTTAGAGGCTCGCTATCTGTGCACAAGTCAGGGGGAAACATACACCCCTGTTTGTGTACCCCGACAGAAGCCCCCGAGCTTGAGCCATACATGTCGCCGGGCATGTTCGGTTAGGCCCCAAGCAGTGCGCGGAAATGTGCCGAGGGGATGCTGCATGCGCAGCGGTTATGATGACCAGTCAATCCGATGTCAACTCAGCGGAATTACCACAGCTCTTGGGGTCGTGGTACTCGGGGTCGAGGAGGACGGGGGGCACCCTGATTGCCCCTTTGCCGGCCTCCCACAGTCATCTATGGGGCCATCCGGACCCTTGTGGTTCAGTAGGGGCAGTCACATTGAACAAAGAGCAAACATAGCAGAGCAGCACGGCAGAGGTGACACCGATCGTTTTACCCATTTTCGGACGCCGCGAGGCATAAAACCCTACTCTTGCTTTGGTGGATCGATGGAGGGACCGTAGTGTTGTGGTGTGCTCGAGTCTGGCAAGGTTGCCTTGGGAAGAGAAGCTACGTGCGTAAGGATTCAAGAGGGTCCGAATCTTTTCTATTGTCTCCATGGCCTTCCTTTTATAGGCCAAGAGGTTACCAAAATGGCGAAATGGTCATTATCCATTGAATAGATAGCCAACAGTGCTATCATACCTAACTCTCGCAGCTTGGACAAAACACATTAAATGCACTGATGTATGTCATGTCTTGGGTGTAGCCCGGCAAGCCTTGACGTGTCGTCCTAGTCATCTTATATCTGCCTGTGTGACACGTGTCTAGACGGGTGTCACACATTGATGATCTTCTCTCCAAATGACTGGCACACACTAAGTGACATCCACTTAGCCACATGAGGGCTCGACACCGCATGGTTACTTGCGTTGCGATGTGGTGGAGCGGTGGAGTCTTGGCGGGAGAGTGGATCTCCGCTGGCCCCGGCAGGCTTGCCGGGGCGTATCCGCTTCGTCTTCTGGGAGACCTCAAAATGGCCAGGCTCGCCTGCCCGGCAAGGGAGGTTTCTCCCTTAGCTAAATCTTCTCCTTCTAGTTGGTCTTGGTATTCTTGATCCGCCCTTTGATTTTCCAAAGATCTCTCACTTGGATTGGCCTTGGTGTATGTCCTTGGAGAAGCTTGCTTCCTTGCCGCTGTGTCGGAGGATCGCTATCCGTGCGCTGTCATATCTACTTTTCTAACACTTTTCCTCTTGTTTTGGACTCTAATTTGCATGATTTGAATGAAACTAACCCGGACTGACGTTGTTTTCGGCAAAACTAGGTGTTGTTTTTCTGCAGAAATAGAAGTTCTCGGTATGGAACGAAAAGTACAAGTATTTTTTATCCAATAAAAGAGAATATCTAGATCCTAGAACCACCGGAGAAGGGCACCTGGGTGGGCACAACCCACAAGGGCGCCCCACCCCCTCCAAGCGCGCCCAGGTGGGTTGTCCCCACCAGGTCCTATTTTTCTAAAAAAAAATCAAGGAGAAAGAACTATCGCGTTTCACGAGACGGAGCCGCCGCCGTCTCCTGTTCTTCATCGGGAGGCAACATCTGGAGTCTGTTTGGGGCTCCTAAGAGGGGGATCTTCGATCTTCGTCATCACCAACACTTCTCCATCACCAATTCCATGATGCTCCCCACCGGGAGTGAGTAGTTCCTTCGTAGGCTCAGTGGTCGGTGAGGAGTTGGATGAGATTCATCATGTAATCGAGTTAGTTTTGTTAGGGCATGATCCCTAGTATCCATTATGTTCTGAGATTGATGTTGCTATGACTTTGCCATGCTTAATGCTTGTCACTTTTGTCCTGGGAGCCATGATTTCATATCTGAACCGTTTATGTTATCACCATTATATCCATGTTCTAGATCGGATCTTGCAAGTTATAGTCACCTACTACGTGTTATGATCCGGCAACCCTAGAGTGACAATAGTCGTGACCACTCCCGGTGATGTCTGTAGTTTGAGGTTCATGTATTCACCGTGTGTTAATGCTCTGTTCTGGTTCTCTATTAGAAGGAGGCCTTAATTTCCCTTAGTTTCTAGTGGGACCCCACTACCATGGGAGGGTAGGACAAAATATGTCATGCAAGTTCTTTCCATAAGCACGTATGACTATTTACAGAATACATGCCTACATTATATTTATGAATTGGAGCTTGTGCCGTCTCGCCCTAGGTTATGACTATCTCATGATGAATATCATCCAACGAATCACCAATCCAATGCACATGAATTTACCTTATATTGTTCTTGCTAAGTTATTACTACTGCTACTGCTATCGTTACTGCTACAAAACTACTGCTATCACTGTTACCGTTAATGTTGATGTTGTCACTGTTACCAAAACTATCATATTACTATGGTATGGATCACTTTCCTGCAGATAATTAATCTCTAGGTGTGCTTGAATTGACAACTCAGCTGCTAATACTTGCAAATGTTCTTTGGCTCCCCTTGTGTCGAATCTATAAATTTGGGTTGAATACTCTACCCTCGAAAACTATTGTGATCCCTATACTTGCGGGTTTTCAAGACCTTTTTCTGTCGCCGTTGCCGGGGAGCATAGCTATATTTGTTGAGTCACTTGGGATTATTATCATATTATCACTATGAAGAATCTGAAGGATGCTAAGACTAAGATTTTTCCCTCTAAGACGAAGGGAGGTAAGGAACTGCCATCCATCTCTGCTTTAGATTCACCTTCTATTATAAATAAACTTGCAACACCACCACATGTTATTAATTCTGATATGTCGCAAGTTGTTGATTATGCTACATCCGCTATGAATGCTACTCATGATGATGCTAGTACCTTGCTTGATGATGATGTGCCACTAGGTGAATTTCTCGATGAATAAATTGCTAGAATATGACAACATGATATTGCTGAATATGATGATGAGCTTGAAACTGAAAATCTTGAGACACCTACTAGAACTAGCCCTCCTAGATATGAATTGCCAAAGGTACCGGAAGGTTATGCTATGAGTGAGGCGGCAACTAGAGATATTCTTTCTTGTAAGGATAGAGATGATCTAGAAAAATTATTATGCAAGTATAAAGAAAGATCTCTGAATGCTCAAATGAAATGTGATCCTAAGTTTGCTACTTCACCTATCTTTTTTGATGATAAGGATTATGAATTCTCTGTCGACCCAGAGTTAATTACTTTGGTTGAATCTGATCCTTTTCATGGTTATGAAAATGAAACTGTTGTGGCACATCTTACTAAGTTAAATGACATAGCCACCCTTTTTGTTCATGATGAGCAGATTCGCTATTACTCTATCCTCAAATTATTTCCATTCTCATTAAAGGGTGATGCTAAAGCTTGGTACAATACTCTTGCTCCTCGTTGTGTGCATAATCCCCAGGATATGATTTATTACTTCCCTAAAAAATATTTCCCTGCTCATAAGAAACAAGCTACCTTTCAGGAAATATTTAACTTTGTGCAAATTGAAGAAGAGAGTCTCCCACAAGCTTGGGGGAGGCTTCTCCAATTGCTTAATGCTTTCCCTGATAATCCTCTTAAGAAAAATGAAATACTTGGTATCTTCTATAAAGGACTAACAGATGCTTCTAGGGATTTCCTAGATAGTTGTGCTGGTTGTGTTTTCAGGGAACGAACTATTGGGCATGCTGAAGAATTATTGAATAACATATTGAAAAATTATGATGATTGGACTCCTCCTACAATACCGATTAAACCCACTCCGAAGAAGACGGGTATCTTATATCTCATCCCCGAAGATATGCTAGAGGCAAAGAAATCTATGAAGGAAAAAGGTACTAAAGCAGAGGATGTTAAAAATTTACCACCTATTGAAGAAATACATGGGCTTGAAGCACCACCACCACCTCAGGTGCTAGAGGTAACATCTTTAATGAAATTCAGTGTCAGTGATAATCCTCGTAATAGACATCCTAGCCAATGCATTTATGAGTTTGACAATTACATTAGAAAGCAAGTTCACTTCAATGCAAATGTTATGAAGCAATTGAAATACAACTCTGATATGATTGCTCGCTTCAGTGACTTGTTATTTAGAAAATAAAATTATGTTAGAGGTGTAGGAAAGCATGCCTCTATGGTTCAAACTCAATTAGAACAAGTTGCTAAATCTCAAAGAGAGTTGCTTGATGAAATGAACAATAATATAAGTGACTTTGCTATTATAGTAGCAACTAGAGGAGGTAAAATGACTCAGGAACCACTTTATCCTGAGGGGCACCCAAAGAGAATTGAGCAAGACTTTAAAAGAATTAACACTCATGCACCTAGTCCTTTTGAAAAGAAAAAGAAAAAGAAAAATGATAGGACTTTGCATGCCTCTATTGAACCTGAAATAGACAAACCTCCTGATAATAATAATGAAGTTTCTACCTCTGATGCTGAAACTCAACCTGGTAGTGAACACTCACCTTCTGATAATGCAAAAGATAATGATGAGGTTCATGAAGACACTCAAACAAATAACAAAGAACCATACAATGATGTTGAGATCGAACCAGCTGTTGATCTTGATAACCCACAACCCAAGAATAAAATATATGATAAGAGAGATTTTGTTTCTAGAAAACACGGTAAGGAAAGAGAACCATGGGTTCAAAAGCCTATGCCCTTTCCACCTAAGACAACTAAAAAGAAAGATGATGAAGAATTTTAGTGCTTTGCTAAAATGATTAGGCTAGTGTTTTTGTGTACTCGCTTGACTGATATCTTAAAAATGCCTCCCTATGCAAAGTACATTAAAGACATCATCACCAATAAGAGAAAAATACCGGAAGCTGAAATCTCCCCTATGCTTGCTAATTATACTTTAAAGATGGAGTACCTAATAAACTTGGATATCCAGGTGCTGGTGTTAGTGTTATGCCTTTCTCTTTATATAAAACACTTGATTTGAATAAACTCACACATACTAAAATATCTTTGGAAATGGCCGACAAATCAACTTCCACACCTCCCGGTTTTTGTGAGGATGTGCCCATTGTATTTGCTAATGTTACTATTCTGGCTGACTTTTTTATACTTGGGATGCCCGAGGACGACAACATCTCGATTATCCTTGGTAGACCCTTCTTGAATACTGCCGGGGATGTTATTGATTGCAATAAAAGCAAGGTATCTTTTCATATTAATGCTTATGAGCATACGGTGCACTTTCCAAAGAAACAATTCCAAGTGAATGGTATTAATGTTATTGAAAAATCTTCGACTATCACTATTGGAAGTTTTCAACTACCTCCACCTATTGTTAAAAAGAAATATGAAATGATTATTGTTGGGGACAATCATGTCCCCGTTGAGGTAACTTAGTGATTCATGAAAGTTCTTTGGTTTCATGCTAATCAAAAGTGGTTGTTAATAAGACTTGATCAACCTTACTAATGGATCATTTGTGAGAGGTATGACATTGATGAATTTAGTGATCACTACCTTCTATCCCTAGCTTTTCTTCCTTGCTTTTCTTAGTTAAATAAAATAAAATGACATGCTTTGTCTATTTTCTGAGTTTTCCATGCAATAAAAAATGACCCAAAAATAAGAGTTCTCAGAATGCTCTCAAAATTTAATATGATTTTTTCTGAATATTTTAGATTTTTTGGTGAAAATAATACCAGAGGGAGGTGCACCAGTTGGGCACAACCCACCTGGGCGCGCCAGGACCCAGAGGCGCGCCCTGGTGGGTTGTGGTCCCCACGTGGGACCCCTCACTTACTTCTTCATCCCACATCACCACATTCATCCAAAAAATCGCCATTGCTCTCTCTCTCCTGTGTTCTTACTCCCGAAACCGTGGATTTCGAACTCTTTGCTCGAAGCTCAGTTTCCGAAACCGTTTCGGGGAATTGTTTCTTGGTATGTGACTCCTCCATATGTCCAATTAGTTTTCGTTTTAGTGTTATATATTTTCAATAATTAGCTACTCTTGGTGCTGCTGTAGATGAGCTTGCATGTTGAATTCTTAGAGTTCTAAGTAGTTTGAATGCTTGCTATGGCCTCTATACATCCCTATGAGTAGTTGCTTACAATCTTATGAAGTTTTGTTGAGAAAAATTTTGTCGACTAAAAATTTCAGAATTTTGTTCATAGGAAAAAGATGAGTTTCTTTAGGAAGTTTGCTTCCAAGAAGAACTCCAAGGGAGTTTTGGGGGAGTCATCTAAAAATGATCTCCACACTTGGAGGTTGGCGGAGTTATGGCTGTGCGAATGGCCGCATAATCCGTTCATGGAAGGTCTGGAATCCTTCAAGAATTCACACAATATGTTGCTAATGCCGGCCTCACCGACTTCATTGCAGCTGAATGCGAACAGTATCATCTCCTCACAAATTTCTTTGTGCAAAACTTTCATTTCCATTCTAGGAATAATCCCCCTGAGGTGTCATTTAATGTATATGTTGAAAGCCATCAGATACCACTTACTGAATTTTCTAACATATGCATGCTTCCATCTGATGGTGATTTGGTAGAGCCTAGGCCCGTGGAGTTTGAGGGTTTTTACAATACTCTGACGGTGGGGGATAAGAGAGGAGTATCGAGTGTCTTCGCTGCTAGCTTGCATTTTCCTACTGTACATTATTTTACCCTATTAATTGCAAAATGCTTACTTGCTAGAGAGAAGGTGGGTGCACTTAGCGCCCCAGACATTGTTGTTTTGTGTCGCGCACTTTATGGCGACAACATTTATAGCTTGGGAGCTATTGTGGCACGTCACCTCCACCTTAACATATCCAAGGGTAAAATACATGGGGGCATTTACACTACTCGCTTGGCAACTCACTTTAACGTGCAGATACGCCAACATGACCATAGTTTGCCCAAGGTTTACTTAGATAGAGCAGCTATGGAGGACCACCAGTTTATTGCTGTTGATTACCCTGATATTGATATTCCTTATAACATAGTTTTTAGTGAGAAAACTCGTGATATTATTCCATTGCATGCACCTCCTTTCTTTCATCATGTTGCCATGGGCGGATACAAGATTATGCCTGAGAACATTATCGCTTACCGAAACAACCTCGCTGTAGCACAGGAGGAGCCTCAGCAGTGGAACCCTCAGGTACCCGCTCCCCAGCACTTCGACGTTGGACCTCACGACTAATACAACAAGTGATTACCAAGTTAGGCCAAAAGCCTAGGCTTGGGGGAGTACGTATTTCCACCAACATTACATTCATGCTCACACATTTCATTCCAGTTGTCGTTGTTCATACTTTTTCATTGTATCATCCATGTTAAAACTTTGAGACAATCCAAAAATATGTTTCTTGCTTCTTTTTGTTTTTTCTTCCTAGTTCAAATTGTTGTAGCACTAAAAAATAAAACCCCAAAAGATTTCCTTGTTCTTCTTTTACTTGTTGGAAGCTTTCCCGTGTAAATAGTTTTTCTCGTTTTTTCTTTTGTCTTTTCATTTGCCTGTTTACGAAAAAACCCAAAACTCCAAAAATATTTCGGTGTGTTTCTCTGAATTTCTTTTCTTATTATTGAGTCATAACGAGGAGAAGACCACGGTGAAAATGTTGAGTGGCTCTCGTTTGCATTATTGATTGATCTGACAAAGAGACCATATTACCTTGTCTTCTCCTTTTGAATAAATTGTTTGCAGGTTCCAGCTTAGTCGACGACACTCTTGCACTATTATCATTTTTAAATCGTTCGGTCATGCAAGTGAAAGGCAATAATGACGATATTCGATGAACTAGCCGTGGCAGAGAGAAACGGGAATGACCTCGGCTTGTTCGGTTTTTATAAATATTTTTAACCTAGTATCCACGATTCAGCCCATTATGATCGAACATGTTTGCAATGACAATTAGAGAATATAGTTTCTCATGCCATGCATAAGTAGCTAGGAGTGGATAATGATTTGTCTTGGATGTCAACATTGTGTTAAAATGATTGTGATGTAGTATGATGATATGTCATCCTCCTCTGAATGTTCGAGTGGCTTGACTTGGCACATGTTCATGCATGTAGTTGAATCAAAACAAACATATCTTCTATGATATTTATGTTCTTTGTGTTCATATCCTACTCATGATAGTATCCAATGTTACTTATGCATAATACATGTTCAGGACCATGTTGCTCTCTAACAAGCCGCTTCTCAACCTATTTGCTAGCCTTCGCCTATACTGAGTGGGAACTCTGGTTGTACATCAAAAACCTAAAACCCAAGTTATTCCAGATGAGTCCACCATACCTACCTATAAGCAGTATTACCCTGCCATCCTAAGTAAATTTGCATGTGCCACCTCTAAAAAACTTCAAATAAATATCATTTTCGTGTGCCTGGATTGTTCATAGAGCGACATGAGGTAGTTGGTATCTTCCATGCTAAGTGGGTTATTCTCAGGTTGGGTGTTTATTCACTCACCATTGCACGAGAAAAGAGCGGTAATAGGGATTCCCAGTCCCAAATTGCAAAAAGAACTTGTCAATAATCAAAGAAAAACTCCGATGGAGCAAAAACCTTTACTTTACCACTTTTGAACAGCTACTAATTTGTTTAGCATGGAAGATATTGATAACTGATGGTCACGAAGTAAACAAGAAGGGTGCATGTTTCAAAATTTCATTTACCTCTGTTTTCAAAACTTGAGCTCTGGTAGCTCTACAGATCACTGCTTCCCTCTGCGAAGGGACTATCTATTTACTTTTATGTTGTGTCATCACCTTCTCAAATAAGCGCCAAAACCTGAAAGCACTGTTATCATGCTGATGCATTGTGTCAAGCTAATGTTGGGTGCATCATGCACTACAAAAAACATACACTTCTGTGATGATACGTGTTCGTCACAGTAGGTCACGTTTTTTTGTCATGCATGTACATCCATGACAAATTTATGACAGAATCAAGATAGTCATACCTGTGTTGTCGTACAAGTGTTCCATGACATTACCAAAATTATCATCACGGAAGTGTCCACTTCCATGACGATAAATCGCGTGTCACAGAAGTGCTTTCGTCAAGGGTGACCGACACGGGGCATCCACCGTAACGGAACGCCGTTAAGCTATCGGGTCGGGTTTTGAATCCGATAACCCATTAACAGCCCCGACCAATGGGGATTTTCCATGTTTAAAATCATCATTGGCTGGAGGAAACACGTGTCGGCTCATCGTTGGGACAGATGTCATGCACTCATTGGACGGAAGGCACCTATGATACGTCGACACATGGCACGGCCCAATAGAGGCCCATTCCTGTGAAAAGGTCATCCCAATAAAAATTAGCAGGCCAGCCCATATAAGGCCTACTTGTGTCAGGTCCATTTAAGCCCACGGCCCATACGAGATGTGCCAATTCGGCCCGTCAACAGCCCGTTAAAGATTTGACACCATTGCAGCCCATCATCAGTTCGAGCCCGTTAACAGCCCTGTATATATTTGGGCTCAATATCGGCCCGGTGAGATTTTGGCCTATTAACGTCCCATTTATTGGATGGGCCAATTTTCAGGATGTACATCTTTTGGCCTTTTAGCGACCCATTTAAATGTTGGGCTAATTTCTGGCCCGGTGTGTCTTTCAGCCTGTTGACGGCCCATAAATCTGATGTGCCATTTGTTGTCGGACCTGAGTTTCGGCCTTTTAGCGGCCCATTTAAGTGTTGAGCCAATTTCTGGCCCGGTGTCACTTTCATCCTGTTGACGGCCCATAAATCAGTTGGGCCATTGGTAGTCGGACCTAAGTTTTGGCCTTTTAACGACCCATTTAAGTGTTGGTCCAATTCCCGGCCATGTGTCCCTTTCGGCCTGTTGACGGACCATAAATGAGTTGGGCCATTTGCAGTCGGACCTTAGTTTTGACCTTTTAACGGCCCATACCCTTCATGGTCCAATACCAGCCCGGTTTCTCTTTCGGCCTGCTAAAGGCCCACAACACAGTTGGGCCATTTACAATACGACCTGACTTTCAGCCTCTTAGCGGCCCATGGTCTTCATGGTCCAGTACAAGCCTGCTGTCTCTTTCGGCCTGCTAAAGGCCTAAAGTATAGTTGGACCATATGTAGCCCAAACTTAGTAACGGCCTGTTAACGGCCCGTGAAATAAATTGGGGCCACCTGTTGCCCGCTTCGATGTCGGCCTGTTAACGACTCGGCATGTAAGAGGGCCGGCCATTAACTTTCGGCCTAGTTACGGCCCATTAACTTAATGGGCCCACTAAAGTTCGTACACGTCTTTAGGCCAAATTAGATAATTTGAGCCCATTACGACGAGCAATTATGCACAGGACCAAAACCGATCAAGCAAAGGTACGGCATATAGGGAATAACGTTGCACATCCAGCATATATTACAGGAAATTACATCCACTGGGCAATCAAAGATTGATGCCAGTGCAAATAAATGAGCAGAACCTAACCATCTACAACATCACAATCTACAACCTCAGCACAGATGACACCCACAAGCATGTGGGCAAGTTTTTTCTGCTTTGCTACACTGTCTTTGAAAACATTGATCAGTTGTTCTGTCGCACAACTCTGCACCTCTGATTTATCCACCATTTCCATCATTGCTTCAGCCATTAATTGGTTCACAAACATACATTTATTCCATTGCATTCGAGATAGAGGATACTTAACAGATTCAGATGACGATTTTGGCAGGCTTGTATTATTGATAGTGGAGAGTGTCTCGACCACTACATCATAAAATAAATTAGGACCAGAACCAAAAAGATTAATCATGAGTTATTGCCATATTACCTGGCCTAGATTTACTGGAAAGAAATAATGGGGTTGCCTTGCTATTTTCAGAGTTTGTCTTCTTATCTTCAGCAGCCTGCACAAAATTAACACACTAGCATTGCTATCATTGGCCAAGTCATATAATAGGAAAGCAACATTGACACAACGAACGTTTGGGCAACTAGCCTACATCAAATTAAGACAATATGGCACAGCTATCATCAGCCAGGTAAGGTAGTACAAAAGCAACATTGACACAATGAATGAATGGGCAACCAGAGAAGCACTACAATTCAATAATGTGCGTGATATGAGATAGTACATTCATGCAGCTCAGTATGCAAAACTACCAGGCAGTTTTCCTTACAAAAATCAACATTGGCGCCTTTAACATTTTGCTACAACTAATTTGATGTAAAAATATAGTGATATACAACAGGTACTTACATCAGCATTGGAGCACAGAGAATTCCGGCAAGATATTTTCCTCGAATACGATCCCAATGGAGGAAGTCTTCTATCGTTTAACCTTATTTAAACATAAAAGAAGCCTAGCCAACCCTCCTCCTCGGAGCTCCCCCGAATCAGGATGTTTCTGGTCATTCAATCGCGTTGAATCTGGTCAACCGAGCAGCCAGGTCCGTCGGATCCTTACCGCTGATTTCACCTCGCGGTTGATTTTTGAGGTCCATAACTGGTGGGCTCGGGGTCCCTTTCGATTGGCTAGGTGAAACTTTACTGGGTGAAACTGCCCTTTCCCCGCTCGCCTCGTGCGCCTCGCTCATTTGCTGGCACACTTCGGCCCCCACAGTGCAAACCTAGCTCTCTTTCCCCTCGACCCCCACAGCGCAGCGCATCACCACTCCCTCCTCCCTCATCAGCCGCCGCCAGGTCTTCTCGCTGGGGTCGAAGAGTAGGGGATCCGGCTGGATCCGAGGCGTGCGGGCGTGGTGGCGGTCATCTTTGGCAGCGGCGGCGGCGGGCATCTCCGGCAAAAAGCGATGGCGGGGATGCTCGATTCGCCATGGACCGGTCCCTGCAGGAGAGAGAAAGAAAGAGAGGAGGGAGAAAGCGAGAGGAAAGAGGAGAGGGAGGTGCGACGGCGGGCGGGAGAGGGTCTCCGGCCGGTGCGAGACATTCACGTCTCTCGTCCTCTCCTGCTCTCGACCACCACCGTGGCCCTCCTTCTCCCCTTCAATTCCCTGTCTCCTCTTCTCTGGAGTTACCTGAGTGGTCAACACCGAGAAAGATGGGGAATACAAAGCCAGCGAGGAAGACAGCTTGACTCTGCCGCCGATACTGACCGGCCAATTCTGTCGGGCGCCGTCATGGGAGGAGGCGAACCATCGAGGAGCAGCACGGGAGGAGATAAAGATAAGCCGCCGGACTCCCTGTTCACTTGTGGTTGCATCTTGCCCGTGAGCTCCTTCTTCTTACAGCCAGCTTGGCCCTTTTCTTGCCATGTTTTGGGTGATGCAGCGTATCAAGCAGGCGAGGGCGAGGATCAGATGCGGTAGCAGCTGAAGGAGTCATGGAGAGGGGGCGAGAGTGGGCAGCGGCTGTCGGCCAAGAAGGAAGAGGCTGGGACGAGGACCGGAGGAGGAGGTTCTCATGGTGGAGCATAGGAGGACGGAGGCGGAGTGCTGCTGCAACAGCTGTGGGACTGGGCGAAAGGATGTGAGTTTTTGAATTTAAGAGCTGGAAACTCCACAACTTGAGCAAAATATTGTTAGTGATCGCTTGTTTGCTTGACACATAACATTATTGGATCTGTCACTCTATATGGTTGATTGTTAATTGTGTGCTTTTTTGTCCATATTTTGCTCCTGTAATTAATCATTTCCCTATCCATTGCAGGAAATTATTGTTTACTTTAGATTGGGGCGCTGGAGCCAATGAAAAAAGATCACTGCAGCTTTGAATGTGGGCACAAGTCAAATGAAACTATTGGATGGAGCAATTCAGTGCGGTGGGGTACAGGGGCTCGTGCAGGAGTATATATAACAGCAGAGTTCATCTCTGTTTTGCTGACAATCCACACTGAAACTGTTGAAAAGTAGATAATCAGCCAATAAACAGTAAATCATCACATCTATTTGCTTTCCTGGTATATGGGGCCATTATTATTCTGGTACTTCTAAAGAGTCATTATTCTTATGGTACTTCTACATTTGCATATCTTTGTGTTCAGATGGAAGTCACCTGGCAAAGGTCTAACGTTTCAGATTTAATGTTATATACATGCCCAAGAGTAATACGTTATATAATATACTCTAGATTGTATTCTTATTTAGTTTTTTTCATGCTTCTTGTTTCACTGGGCTATTGCAAAGACGACATATCCACTTGGAGTTGGATATTATTTTGATAACCATATCTAGCTATTTTTACAAAATAATATCAATTAACTTGCATCGATTCAATGCTAGAGCGGTAGTCATGAAACATTGCCACTGCGCCACAAGGCGATTAAAATCATGGAAATTGATATAAAAGTTACTTGTGATTTCTATAGTCATGTAATCACAAACCATAATGATAAAAAAGCCAAATTGTTTATTTTATTGGAGAACACATCAACTATATGGAGAATCAAAGGTGAATGTAAATGAAACGCTCCATGTACGTTTAGGCTCCAATATAAGATTAAAATAGTGGATAAATCATTGTACCATATTCAATTAGAACTACAAAGAAGAAGAGAAATGGTTGAATAGCAAATTCTGACCGGCCAATTCCGTCGGGCACCGTCATGGGAGGAGGCGAACCATCGAGGAGCAGCATGGGAGGAGATGAAAATAAGCTGTCGGACTCCCTATTCACTTCTGGTTGCATCTTGCCTGTGAGCTCCTTCTTCTTACAGCTAGCTTGGCCCTTTTATTGTCATGTTTTGGGTGTTCCTTCCTACAGCCAGCTTCGCCATTTTCTTTGGAAGTAGTAATTCAACTCAGAAAGCATAAATAATTTGAGACTGCTTCTGTCCTCCCTACAATTTGTTGAAGTCATCATTCTTTTTTCTTTTTTTCTGTAGTTTTTCCTCATCTTTTACAGTTTATTTGGGTTATTTCATTCTCTGGTACTTGGGCATATTGGTTGTCTCGTTGTCTCCTTTTACTAACAGTATTTCCTATTCAGTGTATGGGAGAGGTTACTAGCTCACATATATAGTTTAGTTATTAAGTTTCTAAATAAGTTCAGCCTCAGAGCTCGGATTTTGTACGCTTCAAAATTGGAGTGTGACTTTTGCTTGCTGATTGATTCAGTTATGGTGTGGATGCCTACTACTCAAAATGATTTTATATCGTATCATAAATTTCAGGAACCGTATCACAACAAATCATTGGCATTGCAGCTTCAGGGACATGTATGATGCAGCTTCAGGGATTTTAGTGTATACAAGCCATCCTACTCGCTGCCCTCCTCAGCTACTCAGATAGTTATTCCTTCTCATTATCAGTGAATAAGTTGGTTACAGAACATGGTTGAAGATTGTAGTACATAGAGATTGCCTGGCAGACTAAAATAATTAGGAGCTTCTGATTGGACCCTTCAAGCAATAGTGTTGTCAATATATTAATTATTGGATTATGTTACTATACTCTTAGAACAGCTTCCTGATATATGTATTTATAGGATTCTCTGATATTTGATGCAAAATATTGATGGTCGGGTGAATGCAGTGGACTCATCGAGATTGAGGGCACCAACAGCATATGCCGAGGGCGTCCATCGACAACCTGCCCAATGTCCGGATTCACCGAGGAGTACAGCTAGAGACACTATTGGTTGCCTGCAGGCCTGTGAGTACTTGCACTTGGACCTTTTTTATGAGCAGTACTAAGTAATCTAATGATATGCTCCTTGCAATCTAAGGAAAAAAATAAATCTAAGTCATTTCCGATCCTAAGGTCTGGGTACTAACTATTTGTGTTTATGTCTACAAGCTTTTGATTTTCTGTCTGGTCTATCTTTTATTTGCAATGTTGGACACTCTTTCCTTTTCTTGTGAATAATGTTTCTGTTTATTATTATTATCATCCTCTATGGTTAATCACACATTTCATTGTTGTGCGTCGGAGTCTATGGTGTACTGCATGCAACATGATACAATCCGCAATGGTTAATAAAACTAAATATGATAGCAAATGAAACCTATTGTGATGCATTGAACTATGATGGACACATAACAAAAGGCGTACAATAACTTCGAACGTTATTCCACTGACGAGATGTGTCAAATTTATTGTACAATATGTTCTAAATTTATTCCACTGACAAGATGTGTCAAATTTATTCAATGTTTTTTGTATTGTGGTCAATGCAGTCCCAGGACAAACATTGGAATATTCATGTGTTATAGGCCAATATAGATTTCTCAATGTATCATTTTTGCACTATTTGACTGCTGAACAATATTGCCATGCTGATCATTTCTCATGTCTTTGCAATTTTTGGTCTTTGTTTTGATTTCGTTGTGTGGTGTGCTTTTATCTAGGTGAGTTGAGTTGCTGCTTCGTTGGAGATGTTGATGTTGTTCGAGACGCCCGCTGGATTCACCCTTTTCAAGGTTCTGAATTAGGGCAAGCTCGACAAGGTTGAGGTGAGTGTTCATCACCACCTCAGATCTTGGTTTGGTTTGGATTACTCGTGTTTTTTTATTTTGACTGCAAAATAACTTCTCTTTTCAACACACTTAGTACATGATCTAGCAATCACATTATAATAGAGTAAGTGAGAAAAAGCTCTTTATTTAAATGACCAAGAATCCGTGGTGTGCTCCTGAACTGCAAGGAACACTCCACTACGAAACTCACTTAAGCAGGCTGATAGATCGATGCTAATTCCGTTATTATTACTTTTTATTGCTTAAGCGCCGAACAAGCACTCTTGCATTGGAGATGCCCTGATTAGCTTCTTCTACAAATTTGTCCCAATGCAATTAGCAGGCTAGCATATTAGAAAAATGAAATTTTGAATGACATATAGCAGGATATGCATGCATTCCTACTCCTATCTTATATGGACAAATAGATCTAACAGCTGGCTTGCTTGCTTGCAGTGGTACAGGTATGATCTTCATGGAGCTAGCCATCATTGGATTTGGTAATACATAATCACTTATTCAGAGAGCCCAAGGTGAGAAGGGACGAGCATCTAGAACACCACCACCTACTAATCAGCGAGCTACTATCTGTCTTTGAATGAGTTACTTAACAAGAGAAGGCAGGTAGCAATAGAACACGTGCGATCTCAATGTTTACTAATTATCTATTTCTGAATTTATTCGTTCCCAGCTGTTCTGAATCTGGGTGTTTTGCTTGCTGCTTTGTAGGAGTTTCCTACCTTTCTTCTGCAAATCCGGAATGCCTTTATGGCATGATCATGTGAAAAAGTACCTTGATGCAGTAATGGATTTGATTATCACTGGTTACTCTGTTTTCACGAATTACTATCCAACTGTAAGTTTGTTCTATACCCTAAGGCCCATGTAAATCTGATAGAAGATTACTCTATTTAATTTTAACTAAATAGGATAATATTCTTTCAGTCGCTTGAATCTGTCCAGACCTGAAAAATACTTATGCTTTGAAAGCTTGATATATGAGTATGTAATTTTACAAGTATGTAATAGCCGACAATGTTAAATTTCAAATGTACTCGAGCCAAGTTTTCGGTGTTTCATTGCAACCAAAAGAATTAGTAATATTGTTTTGATGAAAACATGGTCGCACTTGTCGGTGTTGTATAATAGGATTTCAAATTAGTGGCATAGGAGTTTTTTCCCTAAGATCCACTATGAAGTTGATTGAAAGTCCATTTTCCCTAAGATTCACTATGAGAATGAAAAAGATTTCTGAAAACTGTGTCACCATAAATGTTCCATCATGGTCCATAGCAGTCCCATGCGGAAATAAATCCTATACTACCGAGTCGTACGGATCCGATCGTGAGACCCACTCCAGCGCTCGCCAACTGTCCATGCGAATCTTAATGCAACAGGCGTCTCCTTCCCCGCTTCCCTGTTTCACTCCTTATCTCCTCCAACGCACCCAAAATCCAGCCGTTGGTCATGCCATTCTCGCCACCGCCTGACGGCATGGCGCACCCGCACCACTTTCCCCTAGGAGCCTTGCCGCCAATGGTGCCGGGCGCGGTGGTCGCCCCAGCCTCGTTCCCCCTTCACTGTTTGCAAATCCAGATTGAAACTCGAACCATTTATTCTGCTAGATATGCTTGTACTGAAATTATTATCTTATACATTGACAGAGCATGGAAGAACCAAAAGGTAGTTGATCAGCAGGATGGCAAGAGGAAGACAAGAACCAAATTAAAGTTTGTTGTTGTGCATGTCTGTATCTATCAAGATTCAGTGCTATGTAGAAATGTCCCTGAGATTTGTTTCACTCAACGAGACCAAACAATCAGGAACACAAGTAGGATAGTTGATGCTTTTTTCATTTTTCTTCTGATAAAAAGGAATCTTCATCTGCCAAGAATAAGGCCTACAAGCATGTATGCCTAATTACCTATATGCTGATTTAACGAGCTCACATACATGTCCATTTCTGAAAATAGTTTTACCATCCTCAAACATATAACTTGTGTGTTGTTGCTTTCCATTATATTGAGAAAAACATAAGTATCATTGGACATTTTATTCATTCAGGAGCTCTAAATGACATCGTTGTATTGGCAACATATTCAGTCATTTCGGATCATCTTTCAGAGTCATTCTGGACTGTTCATGCCAAATTGTTGGTGTGTGATGTAAAAAACTGAAAAAATGGCAGTTCATGTTTATTTTTCTTCTGAATTTTGTTCCCCTATAAGATGTGGCCTACTCTATACTCTTGGGATAAATGAGCTGTGACATTTGTTGTTGTCCACTATTTTCTTTGCAATTTCCCTGGTATGTTGTCAACAATTTGGCATGAACATTCCAGGCTTGTCAGAGACAAATTCATAAGGTTTGACAATACATGTTGGCCAATTGTCAGGTAACAAAGCAAGCATATAGTTACAGAACAAAAGGATATAGTCATTTTTATGTTCCAACAAGTAAATGGCAGCGACAGAGTGGCACCCAGCCAACAAAGGATTTGAGGCCAATCAATACCCTTATGCCAATATACATGGTTCAGTTTTGGACCATAACAGTTCACATTTTTGTTACTGAAAACCCTCAGGGCCTCACCTATCCATGATGGTTGAAAGAAGTAGTAGAGAAAGATACCACACAGGCTGTTACAAAACTTATTGCTGGACCTATACATCACACATTGATCTTCAAATCCATGCCCTCGACAATAAAGGGGATCAATCGCGTGATGGATGGGCTGGAGTTTGTTTCCATGGCCGACTACGTAGCGTCACCAGGATGCCGGATGGATAGCCGTTGTGCCAGCTCCGAGGTACCGTGCAGTTCGTCGCCATGGCTGACTTCGCGCGTGATGGAGCAGATAGATGGTTAGCCCGTGGTGGTACATCAGGGATGACGTGCCGCACGGCTGCCGCGATGCCGTCAGGCGGTGGCGAGAATAGCATGACCAGCGGCTGGATTTTGGGGGCGTTGGAGGAGATAAGGAGTGAAACAGGAAAGCGGGAAGGAGACGCCTGTTGCATTAAGATTCGGACGGGCAGTTGGCGAGCGCTGGAGTGGGTCTCACGATCGGGTCTGTACGACCTGGACGTATAGGATTTTTTTCTGTCCCAATGCCATATTAATTTCAGAAGAATAAATTCTTATTCAGATGTTCATTGTGTTTTTATGTACTGCTATATCTAGAAAAGCAAGTTTCAGCTAAAACCAGAGCCGTGGTTAAGATACTCTTCGCACCTAGGATATGTGTATATGTTCAGATTGCTCTCTGCGCCATTTTGTTACCCAGCTGACGAACTGAAAAAGAAAGGAAGGGGATAGACAGTCTTCGCTGGCTCGCCCCCTGCCGCTTTATATTCAGCTCCTTACGGACCACATGCATCGCTCTATGTGGGTTGGGCTAAATAACATATGGGCTATCCTAATATCTTCTGATCCCTATATCTCCGTATATGCACAACAAAGACATATTTTTTCTTAGGTTTCTTATCTTTTCCCCTCTTTTTTTACAGGAAAAAAATGCATGGCCAGATTTCTCATCATGATAACCATGTTTTCAAACTTGCTAAAAAAATACAACCATGCCAATTTTACTCTCTCATCATAGTGCCCATATTTTCAAACTGAACATATGCATATCATGCAAAGTTTCCCTTTTCCCAGACTATTATTTAACAATGTAATAAACATGTTTAAAAAATAGCATGACTTAGTTCAAGGTTCTTGCAGCATGAAACTATTTTCATCGACAACATGTCTTCAGCAGGTCTCTGCGCCATTTGGCGCAACGGGTCAACTAGTTTTCTAAAAGAGAGATGGGTAAGAAACATGTAGAAAATATGATCAGAATGCTATAAAATTTCATGATGCGAGGATATGCACACGCTTCTTAGAATGGAGTTGACATTCTTTTGCTAGATTGGAGCGGACTAGTTCTTTGGCCACTGGAATCTGCTTACTATCAGTGGGAGTTGGGTTTCTCTATGCTGGAGCAGTATCTTTGAAAAATGGAGTTGGTTTATTATCTCCCGACGTTTGGATCTTTTGCAAAGACCTGGTTGTAACCCTTCAGATTCTAACATAGCCGTCTTCCCCTTGCATGCCTTATATAGAAGAATGATCATTCAGTTATAAAACATGCTACATCAGAGATGGAATAGGCACTGAAGAATAGAAAGGCATGACATATTGACATGTATTCCCTCCATCCGGAAATAAATGGACGGGTCTAGGCGTATTTCAGTTCTAGATACATCCAATTTTATCCATTTCTGCGACATTTAATCCAGACGGAGGGAGTATGATGTAAGAGCTAGGGATACGACAGGACAACACAGTAAAAAAATACTGAAAAACCCACAGTAGAACCAAAGTATTCAAACCTACTGATATGAGATAGTACACTCATGCAGCTCAGGATGCAAAACTACCAGACTGTTTTCCTTACAAAAATCAATATTGTGGCCTTTAATCATACATTTTGCTACAACTGAATTTATATCAAATAAATATTGGATTCACACCGATTAACAAAATACATGCTGATGTAAAAATATAGTGATATACAACAAGTACTTACATCTACATTGGAGCACAGAGAATTCCTGCAAGAATCTTTCCTCATAAACGATACCATTGGAGAAATTCTTCTATCTAGTAAGCTTATTTTCTAAAAGAGAGATGGGTAAGAAACATGTAGAAAATATGATCAGCATGCTATAAAATTTCATGACGCAAGGATACGCACAGATTCTTACAATTGAGTTGACATATTTTTGCTGGACTGGAGCGGACTAGTTCTTTGGCCACTAGAATCTGCTTATTATCAGTAGGAGTTGGGTTTCTCTGTGCTGGAGCAGTATCTATAAAAACTGGAGTTGGTTTATTATCTCCTGGCGTTTGGATCTTTTGCAAAGGCCTTGTTTGTAACCCTTCAGATTCTAACATAGTTGCCTTCCCCTTGCATGCCTTGTATAGAAGAATGGTGCTTTAATTATAAAACAGGTGACATCAGAGAGATGGAATAGATACTGAAGAATAGAAAGGCATGACATATTGACATGTATTCCCTCCATCCGGAAAAAATGGATGGGTCTAGGCGTATTTCAGTTCTAGATACATCCTTTTTTATCCATTTCGGCAACATGTAATCCGGACGGAGGGAGTATGGTGTAAGAGCTAGGGCAACATAGCAAAAAAACACTAGTTGAATGTAAAACTATATGCTAGCGGAATACGTACAGAAATAACTAAGGCAACATACACGTGTATGATTGGGAAAATAAGATGGCATTGCAACAGAGCACTAGAACAACACTTCAATGTAAAAAAACATGGTATGGCAGACAGATGAAGTACATACTGATGAATAACAATGCATAAGATATTCAGAAGCATGATGTCCAAATTAAGCAGATGGCATTGCGATAGAGTAGAATGACAATACTTGAATTTGAAAACATGTTATCATGAATGGAATAGGTACTGAAAAACAGGAAGGCATGACATATTTACATGCATGATCAACATGCTAAGCACATGGCATTGCAACATAGTAGATACACTCCAGGACATTATATGCATGTTGTACCCATATCACATGCCAAGTTAGAGAAAGGACCTTGTGGGGTGAAGAGGATTCATCATCTTTCTGCAAGTCTTTTGAAGAACTGCCTTTACATGTTCCATCATATTGGGTATCATTGACATCAAGTTTATTGGCCTTTACATTGCTCCGTGAGGTTCTTGTGGATATATTAGTGTGTGCAATTATATCTGACATGCATGGAAGACAACTAGTGGTTAGATTTATGTAAATGAGTGCCTGTAGGAGACGACATAAATAGTAGGACTGGGGTTAACTAGCAGCAACAGGTCTCATAAACTAAAGGGAGAACACAGATGAAAGCTACAGAATATGTATCGTTTGTACTCGAGATTAACTAGATGGCACACAAAAGTATTAAAGAACAACATATGTAATACTAGAAGTGGTATAATACTATAATCACCAGCCTGTGGGATAGCATTGGATGATGGATGATAACTATGGAACAGCGTTACCTAAAGAACAAGTATCTTAGCTGAACTATGGAACAGCGTGAACTCCTGAACAAGACCCGTAAGAGATCAGCATGAATATATAGTGAAATATGATGATCTATTTTCCGTGCTTAGATGAATAACGAAGCCATAAATGTTGCACACAAGTAAGATCAGGGTACAACCTATCTGGCTGCCATCCATGGGAGTAAGCATCATGTGCTGACTTGTCGATGGCCCTGCAATTGTTGTGGCTGTCCATGTCGGGCACACGCATTTGATGCAGGGAACTGTTGAGTGGGGACTGTAGCTCCCTTTTGGTGTATGCTTCCCTTGTTGGAGCAGCTGCAGTGAGTCGGAAGATGGTGTGTCTGAAGATGCAGATAACACATAATGTTAAGAACGACATATCTCTTTGATCTGAAGAAATACACTAAGAGATCAACAGCAAGGTACGAGAGTGGTCACCCGTCTATTGACTGAAGACTAAATTGGGGTCACACGATTTTATTTTATTTTGGTACTGTCTGATCTACGCCGAATGGCTTGATGACCGTCTTGTGCCTCCCGACTGACACTGTTCAGAATCTTCCCCGAAGAGCCAGTGACCAACGACAGAGCAGCCTGCCTCCGCCGTCCGTGGCCCCGGCCAAAACCCCGCTCCCCGCCCCACCACATTGCCGTGGTTGCGCCGCCCCCGGGCCAATCCACAAAGACTCCTCGCCATCCAGATCCGGCGGCGGCAGTACCTTCAACCCAAGAAACTCTAAAATATAGCCATCTAAGCACTGCTTCCACGGCGAACTTGCGGCCCCGCACCCTTACGTTATACACCAACCAACCGGCAGCCTAGGAGCTCCGCCGCCTCGAGGGGTGTTGCTCCCCATTGGGAACCGATTGGCCTAGAATAAAAATTCAGACAACTGACGCCTAAATAAAGTGATTTTA
Source organism: Triticum aestivum (assembly GCF_018294505.1). NCBI lineage: Eukaryota > Viridiplantae > Streptophyta > Magnoliopsida > Poales > Poaceae > Triticum > Triticum aestivum. The sequence continues at coordinate 297,589,260 of NC_057798.1, read as the reverse complement.
GATGAGGGTGCGACCTATCTGGCGACATGGTGATGTAGGCAGGTCCAGCTATCGAGTCGGTGAGGCCAGCACGGTTGCGGTGGCGACCGGCGGCAGGGAAAGAGCGATGTCACGACGGTCGATGGCTACGCGGAAGCAGCACTAGGACTCTGGACAGATTCGAAGTTGGAGCCGCTCTGGCACCGTGAACAATGGCGGGGGTGAGTCGGCTCTAGTACGGTTCACGCGGCCGTCGTCGAGGCAGCACCAGCAGCACGGAGTAAGAGGCACACGGCCCAGTGCACGACGGCAATTGGACAGTGTCTCCGGCATTAGGGAGGAGGGCGGCTGTGAAATTGGTGCGGTGGGGGGCGCCATGGAGGTGGGGCTGAGGTTTCGCGGCTTGGGAGAAGGGAGCTTCCTAGGGAGAAGGTGATTTGGCGCCCATGAGGTATGAATGGGGGCGGGCGGGGGGGAATTGGGAGGGGAGTGGAACCATGTCTTACGGACGCATTTGTCTAAAATGTGAGGGGGAGTTACAGTTCTACCCTTGCCTATAGGCTTCTCGGCTTGGGTCTGTGTACTGAGGGTCGGGGATAGTAGAGTAACTTTGCTTCTCCCCAAATAGTGGGCGGGAGCGATTTCGGGCGAGGAGGGCATGTTTTGAACTATAGTGGGCGCGAGCGATTTCGGGTGAAGAGAACGTTTTTGAAATAGTGGGCGCAAGCTATTTCCGGCGAGGAGAGCGTGTTTTGCCGACCATGGTTTATGAATTATTCGGCACATGTCATTTCGACCGAGGAGAAGGCGCGCTTGGATGAAGTTACGAACCTACCCTCAATGTACAACGGGCCAATTGATGCGTGTCCCACATAGGACGGTAATTTCGCGTCTCCCATTTATTTTCTCGGGCGAATTCCACCGAGCCGAGAGGATGTTTAACGGTTCGTTCAAATTTTGGGAGAATGAGCATGCACGTCTACCTTACCAAGTCGATTCGAATGAAATTTTGAAATATTAGCTTGCCACTTCTTTTTTAGATGGAGAGATGATGCTCGGGAGTAATGTGGTTTTACATGCTCGTTGCTAGCGATTTGCTATATGACAAATAGTTGACCCACTCAAAAACGCGAATCAAACCCAAAATGAAATATCTCGATTCAATGAACTAGCTCGTTCAGTAGGTCAAAATAGTGAACTAAATCCAAAATTGAACACCTCAATCGAGTAGCATGTTGTACAGTATTATAGTACTCCATGAACATGTTGAAAGTCAAATTAATGAACTTGTTTGATATACGCATATATCTGTTCATGTGTGGATTGGAGACAACATGTTCTCCAATTTAAATATTTGAATGCAAGTTTATATCGAAACATGGTTTATATCAGTCTTTGATGCATAAAACGCGACCTCCCCCTCTCCCGGACTCCTAATCTCTCTCTCTCTCTCTCTCTCTCTCTCACTCTCTCGCCGACAATCTTCAATTCTATCGCATGCATCCGACACAAAAACCTTGTTGGTCCCTCTCCCTTTCTCTCCATCTCTCTCTCTCTCTCTCTCTGTGTGTGTGTGTGTGTGGGGGGGGGGGTCTTTCTAGTTCGCATTCATATATACACCATCTATAGGTCTCTCTCGCACACTATGAATGATACTCTAGCTAGTCCAAGCTAGATATCTTGGGTGCACTCATCGTACACACACAAATTCCTTGGCTCTTTGCCCGTAACTCTCTCACGCACCACTATGTCATCTTGGAGCTCTCCCCCCCCTTTCTCAAACTCTCCATCCACCTGGGTCACACATACACATGCATATCTCACTCGCACTAGATAGGCCCATCTAAAACTCTATCTCTCTCCCTCGTTCTCTGTCCATCTCACAGGCACACACACACACAATCTCATGCCCAGCTAGCCAAGTATGATGGTATCTCACTCAATTGTAGGCACACGCAGTCCCCCCTATATGTATATGACTAGCTAATCTTAGTCTCCATCACAAATATGTGCATGGTCTATCTCGATTTCTCTCTGGGCATCTTTCTATCGCACACACACTCCCTCGATCTCCCACCCATATAGTACCCTCACGATCTCGAGGGGATCTCTCTATCACAAACACGCCCTCTCTCCCTCCCCATGCGTCCATGCCATCCATGTGTCCCTCTCGACCTTTTTTCCTTGTTGGCCAGACCTCTATTGGACATGTGCTACAGGAGTGTCTCTCTCCGTTGCAAACAATCACACACTAGCTATCTTAGTCTATGTCCTCGCCTCGCTTTTCCATCTCAGAGATGCATGCGTGATATGTTCGCATAAGAAACGAAAAAACACACTCTCTCTAATTTATCGTTTGTTGTCACTTTCTCTTTCACACACACACACTCCTTTTGCACACTTACTCATTCTCCTTCACACGCACTTGATTTGTCTCGACTGAGGCACTCTCCTCCGTCCATAGCATATAGATTTATTGGAAAGTCAAACATCACAAAGTTTGACCATGTACATGGAGAAAAACAATTACATCTAGTACGGCAAACATATACCATTAGATTCACCATGAGATGTAGTTTTGTATGATGTATATTTGGTATTGTAGATATAAATAACATTTGCGTAAATCTGATCAAAGTTTCCAAAGTTTGACTTCTAAAAAATTTACATGCACTGCATTATCGAGCGGATGGAATATCTCTTTCCCCCTCTCAGCTATCTGACGCACCACTCAGCCTTATCGGGGCTCCTCAATCCCTCTCAATCTTTATTGGTCAGTTTGGTTCGTGACCTGACCCTCATGCCTTGATGGCCGGTACTGCCTGGTGTGGACGTGACATGTAAAATATTTCTGCCTGGCCAGGCTTGTGTGGTGCTGAAGCGTTTGGCTCATGCCTGGGCTAGGCAAAGCATCAACGTCCCAGCAATCAATCCATGCATCAATTATTTAATGCTAATATCCATCCATGTTGCTGTTAGCCTCGTGGCCGCACTACCAGGCACGGCCAGGCGTTCGAAATCGGTCACTTGGGCCAGGCTACTTGTAGTGTCTGGAGTTCAGCCAGGCTAATTAAAGTGCAAGGGAACCCAGCCCAGGCGGGCTTTCTTTATTACAGGGTAGCAACCAAACAAGCGTGCATGAAATCCAGCCACAACCCCAGGCCACGCAAAAGATGCTAACGAAGCAAGCCAAACTGGCCATATATCTCCCTGGTTCACACATACACATGTCTCGCTCGCGCTATACATATAGACCCATCCAACACTCTCCGCCCTTGTTCTCTCTCATTGTGGCACGCACCCCCCTAAGTACCATAATCCCTCACTCCATCATAGGCTCTGTTTGGATCCATGGGTTAGAGTTAGTTTGGGTTAGTTTGGAGTCAACTAACCCAAAAAGATCCAAACAAGAGGGTTAGTTTAGGTTAGATGCATCTAACCCATCCAAAAAAACTAACCCATCCAAGAGTTGCTTATTTGGGTTAGTTCTTCTCGGGACCACTAATAAACACTTTTTTTCTCTCGCTCTCCCCGCAGCAGATCCCTCCCCACTTCCTCGAAGCTTCTCGTCCTCTCCCTCCCTCCCTCTCACACCGCCCGTGAAGGCGCGTCGCCGTATCCGCGCTCCATCTAACCCTACCATCCAATCACCTCTTTACTTAGAGTTAGTTCAGGGTTAGTTCAGGGTATGAATCTAACTCTAACCTCTAACTGAGTTAGAGTATCCAAACAGGGCCATAGGCGCAAGCACTCCCCCCCTCCTAAGTATGATTATCTCTTACTAGCATCAGGAACACACGTATTGTCTCCTTCCATCCATACGTCTATCTCGATATCTCTCGGGTCATCTTCTATCGCGCACACACCTTGTCACTCGATCTCCCACCCATGTAGTCCCATCACGATCTCCAGGGGATCTCTCTATGACAAACATACACTCTCTCCTCCCCATGTCTGCATTTTCTCCGTACGTCTCTCTCGACCTCTCTCCCTTGTTTGTCAGACCCCTCTTGGCCACGTGCTAGGGGTCTTCCTCTCTCGGCTCCAAACAACCACACACTATCTCCTCACCTTGCCTCTGTTGTCGAAGATGCATGTGTGATATGTTTGCATAAGACACGCACGCTTTTTCTCTACTTTTATCGTGTGTTGTCCATGTCTCTTTCACACACGCACACACACTTTTTTCACTCTTTCTCTCTCTCTCTCTCTCTCTCTTTCTCTCTCTCTCTAGGGACTCTGTCACGTCCATAAGCATATGGATGTTTTGAAAAGTCAAACCTCAGAAAAGTTTGACCAAGTATATGTGGAGAAAAACATTTACATCTGGAACGATCATTAGATTCATCACAACATGTACTTACTTCATACTATCATTTATCTTTGGTATTGTAGATATAAGTAATTTCTTTATAAACTTGGTCAAAGTTTCAAAAGTTTGACTTAAACAAAATGTTGTAACTACATTATCAAACGGAGGGATTAGCTCTCTCTCTCTCTCTGCTATCTCTCATGGGCCTCCCCTCTCACTCGAACTCTCCATACCGACGGATTATACGCTCACTGTGTCAGCGTATAGCTCTGTATATTGTTTAGTTGACCTGTCAACCAATCCACATGCTGCGTTGTCAGCTCGTGTTCTGTATCTTGGTGTGCTGGCCCATGTGGCAGTGGGTGAAAATAAGTAAACTAGAGGCCCATCTGACACGCGATGAAGTAAACAAAGTTGAAACCACTCAGGGTAGCACCCCGCACGCTAGTAAATTGAGGGCGCATTGAGGACAAACTTCTTGCGCGCGAAGGGCACAGTCAAGCACAATTTACCACTGCGCGGCAGCATGCACAGAAGGACGCACACGCGCACACCCAGCACACAACACACACCAGCACACGTGTACACCGGTGTCGCTGCTGGTGGAGATGGACAGTGAGGCAGCCAACAAGCGGAGGCGGCTCGAGCCAAAACCGCATCCTGCGAGCCTGGACTTCATCAGCAGCCTCCCCGACGACATGCTGCTCGTCATCATCGGCCTCCTCCCCACCAAATCTGCCGTGCGGACCGCCCTGCTCTCCCGGCAGTGGCGCCCCTTCTGGCGTTGCGTCCCCCTCAACCTCACTGTCGATAGCTGCCTCTGCGACGGGGATTGCAAACGCATGGCCGCAGTCTCCGAGATCCTTTCATTGCACCCTAGGCCAGGCAGACGCCTTGACATCTGCATGTTCAGTACCAACTGCAAGGTCCAACCCAAGTTCGACGAGTGGTTCTTATCCCCCGCCCTAGATCAGCTCGAGGAGCTCAGCTTTGAAGCTGGACGATGTCGCTCTCTGCCGCCATCTGCGCTCCACCTCACGCCAACGCTGCGCCGCACCAGCTTCATCTCCTGCTATCTTCCCCAGATTAATGTTGCGCCCGCCCTTCTTCTCCCTCAACTCAAGCAGCTCAACCTCTTCGACGTTTTCATCTCGAAGAAGGCTATGGAGCACCTGCTCCGCAGCTGTACTGCGCTCGAGTACCTTCGTCTTGAGCAGATCCACGGGTTCATTAGCCTCCACATCGCCTCGACGAATCTCCGATGGATTTATGTGTCTTGCTGGCCCGCAACAAGACATCAATTGGGAAGAGATCATTCCAGCTGTTCCATGTTATGGTCATTGAGAATGCGCCTTTCCTTGAGAGATTCCTTGTATTGGATCTAGAAGGTCCAACAAAAATCAGGGTCATTGACGCGCCAAAATTGACAGTGTTGGTGTACTCGTCTGCCAAATTCTCCGAACTCTTTATTGGATCCATAATCGTTCAGGTACAACACTCATCTTCTTCTCTGTCTTCTTGAAATTCACATTTTTAAATTTCTTCTTGATGTATTTACGACCGTCTTCCAGAAAATGATTCCCACAAGCTTGACCCAGTCCATGCGCACAGTGAAGATCTTAGCACTAAAATCTATCGGCCCCAATCTAGATCAAGTTGTTGGATTCCTTACATGCTTTCCGTGCACGGAGAAGCTACTCATCGAGGTGAAACTTCTTTCCAATAAGTAAACGGTAATCACAACGAAGCTCAATTTTTTTCTTACCAAATTACGATGACAAGTGTAGTGTTCAAAACTGCATCTACGCACTGCACCGAAAGAAATGTTTTTAGTATTTTTTCTCACGTGATCACCTGCATCATTTTTATGCTGTACTACTATAGTAGCCTAGACTAGTCATAGTGGAATGTAACTTAGACTACTCCAGTAACTCTATGGTTACCCTAAGAGCAAGTACTACCTCCGTCCTGGTTTACTCTTCCAATTTTGTAGTATCAAAATTTGACCATAGATTTAACTGACAAAATGTTAATGCATGTCACTAAGAACTATATCGTTGGATTCATATTTGAACATAATTTCAAATGGTGTAATTTTTAGTGACATGCGTTAGCATTTTCTTAGGTAAATCTATGGTCAAACTTTTATACTAAATACGAGGTAGTATTCCCTCCGTCCCAAAATTCTTGCCTTACATTTGTTTAGATACGGATGTATCTAACACTAAAATGTAACTAGATACATCAATATTTAGACAAATTTAAGACAAGAATTTTGGGACAGAGGGAGTACAAAAGTGGGCTATGTAGGCCAAAACATGTGCCAAATTCACTTGTGATGCATTTGGCATCGATGCCCCTCCATTGCTCACCTGGTGCCCCAATCTGGATCACCTACTTTGCTCCGGTGCCAAATTAACTCACGCAATGAAAAAACACTGCGTGGGAGAGAGAGAGGACCGAGGCAATAAAAAAACACTTGTTTGGGAGAGTGAGAGGCTGGTGTAGTTGGTTTGATTGATTTGTTCATACATGTGGGTCTGTGTGCACAGTGGTGCCAACTCTCTCACATCGCGGGAGCGGTGCCAAAATCTTTTGATTTGACATCGATGCGTGTTATGTGGCATACTTTTGCGAAATATGGCATCGGCCACATAGTGGAAGGCAACAAATGCCCAAGCTCTTCACGTGCTCCTAGTTAAATGAGATGAAACAGAAAGAGAGAGAGAGAGAGAGAGAGAGAGAGAGAGAGAGAGTGAAAAAATATCACTAGCCAGCCAACCCTATCGTATGAGCGAATGATATTGGTACCTCTTGATGACACGGCAATCTTATGCAGCCAACTTCTCTAATATGTTCTCTTCTTTTGCAGATAAAAAAAGACCCGAAAGTGAAAAATGTGCTGCACTATAACAATCTTATCAAATGCCTTGATCTCCATCATACAAAAATTGATTTGATCGACTACCGAGGCAGCACATTTGAGATTAAATTGGCCAGGTTCTTTGTTCTGGAGGCAAGTGTGCTCAAGGTAAGGAGGTTTGGCGTTCTCTGGCGCAATAATGAATGGCGTGCTGATCACCGCACGCGTCTAAGCCTAAATGACAAAGTCTCCGCAGACCCTGAATTTATTTTTGAAACATCAAGTGGCTAGAGACTCGAAAACTTATTTGCCCATTAGTAACTTGTCAGGGCGGTGGATTTTACTTTGTACGATAATGCTGCATCCACCTAAAGTAACGAAAGTTCTTACGTAAACTTCCTAGTAATTCCCTCTTCCTAGGTGCATCATTACTCCTAACATTTGTAATATCAGTTTGAAACTTGTAATATTGCCGTGTCCTATTCCTGCTTTTTCAAAATCCTGCGAATCAAAGAGGTCCTGAGTTGGTGATGATGTTGTGCCTCCCATGTTTCACCAATATCCATCGGATCTAGATCTGACGCATACAAACCAAGCTTCTCCATTTTTGCAAAAAGATGCCCGTACTTGTTCCTATTTACAAACAACTCCTTGTATCTCACAATCAGCCTTATCTCCTCCCCACCACATCAAGAAGGCGGTGGAAAAATCTGGCGCGATGGCCGCTGCCGGAGCCGTCCACCCCCAATCTTGGTGTTCCGTGCAATGCACGGGCATCTACGCACGGGAAATTATGTCGAACAGGGCTAGTTGTAAGCAGGCTAGCTCCACAGCCATGATGATAGTGACTACAGACGGTGAGGCTGACTATGGTATGCCGAACACGGCGCCTATACTCAGGTGTCATCTCCGGTGCAGGGTCTTGTCACTTCACTGTGAGGAGCAGCACGTAATAATTTGATCAACGAGTAGTATAGTGCTAGTACTAGTAGCACCACCGTCTGGAATTAGGAGTACTAGCACGTCCATCTGGATTTTAGTATTTGACTAGCAATATCTAGTAGTAATGCATGTCACAAAAAATGTACTACTCCCTCGGTAAATAAATACATGGTGTTTTATTCCTATCGGCGAGAGAACTTAATGTTTTTTTGCTAACTACTAATAGGATTACATGCAATGAACTAAACACTGCATGTCATGTTTGGTAGTCTCAATTCATTGAAAGCATGCACGGCCCACATCTCTCATTGGTTGATATGTCACGAAATAAGTAACAAGGAGGGAGTTAATGCACCGTGCCTAAGGCTAGCCATAGTGGGGGTACAATAAGTAGTATCATGCACTTGGGACTCACAAACATGCTTATGTGGCAGGCAATTAAAGAAGAGAGAGATGGTTATAGTAACATAGGTAGATACCGTAACATAATAAATGTGATGCTACTATGTGTCATGCATGGCAATAAATGAGACCACTTATGATACTAATCTATGACACTATGCACTATAAAAATAGTAACATAGACAAGTAACATACGCATGTTACTAGTCTAAGTTACTCTCCACTATGACCAGGCTAAGTGTTTTGGGATTATTTGGTTTTCGTAATGTGACTTACACAACATTTTTGTTTACATGCATTAACATTTTATTAGTTAAATCAAAGGTCAAAACTTGGCGCAAAATGCAAAGGGGACCAATAAACCAGTAAACATCAAACTTCTCTCGTTTGGCCCCAACTAGACGTCCGGTGAGATGACTATACTACACCGGCACGCAGGGGGACGCAGCTTCATTGACTTACGACAACTGCCTTTGGGTGAATGACACCTGGGCCCAGGGGGTGGCTGGCCCACCTATCATACGGCCAAAGGCAGGTGCAGTAGAGGGCCGAGGAGTAGTACAAAATCCTACGCACCTATGCATGCTAACTAAGGGCAAGAGTGATCACTCAAATCGCAAGATCAGTTGACCCATGGAGGCGATGAGCGAGAGCATCAGCCAGCTGTGCCAGATTGTCCACGACGTCGGCCTGCGGCCCGGCAATGAGGAATGTCTCTAGGTAGTATTGCTTGAGGCCGCCAAGACGAGGGGCCGCTTGGACGACAGCTCCGTCTCCTTGTTCGACGAGGTCCTCGACAAGTTCACCGTCGTCAAGAAGCTCGCGGACGACTTTGACGTAAGCCTCCAGCCGACGCGCCCAGGCTCTACAGTGCCCGCCACCCTCAATGGCCACTATGGTGACAACCTCTTCGACGCACTGGTGGCCCTGCGACTGCCCGCCGTCACGCCGGAGAATGTCCACCTCGAGGTCGCGCTCGCCGCGCAGCGGCCGGTGCAGCAAGACACCATCGACATAATCACCCACGTCTACGCGCAAATCATCCACAAGGACTACTACATGCAAGAGGAGGACGATAGGACGCTGGCCTTCTTGGACCGCAGGGCAACCTTGGACGACACTGTTCAGAAGCACGTTGAGCTTGCCGCCAACTCCGCTGCTCCTCAAACGTCGGTTGGTGACCCGGCACACTAGGGCATGAGGATGTCGTTGATGGATCCGTATGTATTTTTATCTTTCTGTCAAATCCATGTAGTAGTATATGATACTACAGTAATTATCTTACCTTTTGCATCAACTTCATAATTTTCGTACGTACTCCATGCATGAACGGCGCCAGAACCAAACTTCTCATTACTCTAGGCAAAATCGTTATTTTCTATCTATCGATCGCGCCATGGAGCAAAACCAAATTTTACAAGTTACGAGTTCAAAAGGGAAAGCCTGCCGTGTTTGCGTCGCACCCCCACACGGTTGGTCCAGCATGCCGCTCAAGCGGGAATGCGTGCGGTGTTGCATTTTCACTTACAAGTGGGACCGCAGTTGAGCAAACCGACTATCGGCAAACCCCCACCCCGCCCACCGTGCAATGGCTGAGAAAACAGGAGGGAGAAGAGATGGCTGTAGCACGGACTCCAAGAAAATTGGTGTCAGATGGGACTCGTGTTGGTGGCGTGTGCCGTATTGCTAGACATGAATGCTAGTTATGGCCCATGCCAGCCCACTATATCGAGCCTATATCGAGGTACGTAGAACAAATTTCCTACAGTCCGTGCTCAGCCCTCCTCTATCTCTCTTCTCAGCCAGCCAGCGGACGCGCGGAGCCCATCGTCTGTTTGCTCACATGCGGTCCCACATGTCAGTGAAAACGCAAGCGGATCCACTGAACCTGCACATCTTTCACCTCGACATGCTGGTGATGAAAAACAAATCCAAGAAAGATCTTCGGTGGCCGCTTTTGGAGTTACTCAAGAGTAGTTAGATTATATTTACAGTTTAACCCAAGATGCACATCTCGTGGCTTCAACTACCACTCTATTTTCTTTCACGACACGACCTGGATGCTGGATGTCCCACCTGTCGGCAAAAGGAGGAAGAACCCGACCAAATCTTCGGTTGTGCTCTCGGATTAGACTAGTTGTGGTAACTTAAAATTTTATTGTGTACTCCCTCCGTTCCAAAATACTTGACTTCCATTTGTCCAGAAATGGATGTACCTATATACTAAAACATGTCTAGATACATATATATTTTGACAAATAGAAGGCATGTATTGTGCAACGGAGGGAGTAGAATGGATGCAAGTTTTTGTATTGGGAAGAAGAGTACATCCATATATTGATAGAGCACAATTTAGTAGATGTTCTATCACTTTTAGCTAGCACAGAGGCTATAGATGAGATCAGTGATACTCCTACTTGGTATGCGTGTTGCTGCTTAGACGCAGAGAAAAACGGACCGAAGGGATTACTAGAATAGAGGCTAGACATGAGACTAGATGCGAGGAAGCAACGTCTACTTCTTTACACTCGAAGAAGAAAGAAGCACGCAAGATCGAGACTCCGCAGATCAACAATGAATGCATTGAGAAGGCACTAATCCAACTTATAGGAGTAGTAAAATGTATTCTTGTGGTTCTTGTTTTCTTTGGTCTTGCTTTTCTAGTCAAAATTATCATTGGAGTTCGTGCAAAACGGAGGTCTGTTTGGGGTCGTGTGTTGCAGTTGGCCTTACAAGTGGGACCGCAGTTAAGGAAACCGACTATCGGCAAACCCCCACCTCGCCCGCTGCACGATGGCTGAGTTAGAAAAACGATGAAGTTGAAGAGATTGCTCTAGCACGAACTCCAAGAAATATGGTGTCAGATGGAAGTCGTGCTGGTGGCGTGTGCCGTACTCCTGGACGTGAATGCTTGTTCTGGCCCATGCCATCCTACTACTCCTACTACTTACTATATAGTACTACTAGTATCGAGGATTCGAGGTGCTGGTTACGTAGTACAATATGGCTACAGTAAAAACACCCGCACGACACGCGAAGCATGCGAAGCTAGTACAAATAGTGTACTACTATTGTTGATTGGCCTCATCCGATAACCTGTTGCAATGAACGTACAATTATGTATTCGGAAAAAAAATTGCCTCGTCACACCACTCACTCACAGAAGCGACTCGAAAGCCATTCATAAATTTAGTAAGTTTATCACAGGCATATCATTTTATTACATACAACAGGTCATCAACCCACATCGACAACGAGGATACATTATAAATACTAAAGTTTTCACCACACAACAAATAACAAGCAATGAAATGAACTTCAACTCAACCATTCCTCGGCGTTGGAAACACTTGCTTTGAACCACAAGTGATTCTCTGGGACGAGCCATCCATTGTCGATATGAAGACCAACGCAGGACTGATCATCCAGGCTAAAGCGACCTACTATATCAGTACCAGGGTAGGGAACCACCCAAATTTCCGAGGTATAGACACAGTTGCTTCTCATAAATGGTAGTAATGTTGTGTCAACAGCAGTTGGATCGCCCACCATCATTGGATAGTTTTGTCCAAGGAAGAGCGAGTTTTCTCCAAGACTATCAATTTTGTACCAGGGTGAAGGAGTTGGCGCTAGCACACTAGTATCCATCCCGAATACCATGCAACGGGTGTTGGAATAGGTCCGGAGAGTGCGACCATGGGAGACTACACCTGCTTCCTTAGCAGTAACATCATCAGTGGGCTGTATACACACGAGAAGAGGTGATCCATCAGAATTAGTTGCCAGGCGCCAAATAGTATATGGGCATTGCTTGTCCTCATGCTCGTGATCATCACCATCGTCATCTCCCCCTTGGTTATAAAAATCTACAAGTATAGGTGGTGGAATGTTTGCTGCACCTTGGAAACACAAGAAGAAGGTTAATTAGTAAAGGGAAACTTGCTAACCCTCATGCATGTGGATGAAACAATTATAATTACGGTGGAAGACAAACGTACCGAAACAATGATTCCATGGAAAAACTGTGCCATGATTGGTGGCAGCAAACACAAGGCCCTTGTGTTCAATTGCATCACAGTACTCATCCGTGTACAGAAACTGATTTTTGAGCAATATCCATCGAGTCAAACCAGCAAGGACGGCAACAAGCTTGTCGAAGATAGCAACAACTTCATAGTTGTTGTAATTCCAAGAGCGGTTGGGAACTCGAGAAATTGCTATCTTCCATAGAAGATAGTCACCATGATTTTATTTGAACATGCGTACAATACCAGTGTGCTCAACCTCTGGGCAGTCTGCTGAGCTTTTTGGAAGTGGAACCCGGTCATGAGTGTAAACATTCACAAGTTCCCACTCGCAGTTGGACCCAATGTAAACAACTCAATCTCCATTTGCGCCTGCGCAAGCCTTGCCCTCAAGCGATGGCATCTTAACATCATACGTATCATTATCAAGTGGCATCAACTTGCACAGGGCGAGGCCTCCGTCGTAACGGCGCCAGTCATCAGGGTCACGGCGAAGAAGATAGGGGAGATCAAACCGCTCCTTGACTCTTGGGTTCCTTGTAATGATGTTATTAGTTGAGTCAAGAATGGGCTTGAACGAACCTGCCATGCTAGCCGAGGTGATGACATCGCACCGATCAATGAGTTCCTCCACCATGTCATCTTTCAGATCGGGGCCAGAATAACGGGCTTGTTTCCGTTCTGTTCCCTCCATGGAGAAGACGATCAAACAATGGCAGAAGAAAGGGTGAAGTGCTGAAGGAAAATGGTGGAGGGAGAGGAAGAGCGTGCGACATCAGTTCCAAATCGAGAGGGAAAGGCGAAGAGTCGGTGGATGGTTGCCAGTTTGCGACGGTTCATGAAGGGGCGTCCCGGCCTACACATCGGTTCAGAAATACTCCTACTACTCGCCGTCGTCTCACTGATATATTGGAACGGGACCACATGTCAACGAAACATGGTGTGTAATTTCTCGTGCAAAATGCGATCTGGCCACGTTGGCCCGAGGTGTCGCATTAGTTATCGACCTTTATTTTTTTAATGGTGTGCTGTTCAGTTTTGAAGCATGACTAACTGGTACTGTACGCAGAGAAAATATAAACTACTCTATCACTACTCCACCTCCAGTACTAGTAGTATAAAAAAGATATATAGGCTGGAGCTTCAGCGCTTTCTTGCCAAGGGCTGCCCACTTGCTTCTCACACTACCACCCTCTCTCCAAATCTAAAAAAGACGCCCCCTCTCTCCCTCCTCACCGGTGGTTACAGATCCGCCGGGGAAGAAAAGGACATGCAACGTTGATGCACTCGTCATCGGCGAGCGAGGTCACGCACTGACAACAAGGCCGTCCTCTCGGACCTAGCGCCCGCGCTGGATGGCCTCCGTCCCCAAGCTCGCTGCCGTAATGTGTGCGGAGGATGACGACCACGAGCGAAGCCACTTCCCGCCGACCCTCAGGTATGCTACCTCTTTTCGAACCATATCCTTGCTCTATTGCCCCATATGGCACGTCGTTGCATGTGGATCTTTTTCCACTCCACCATCTTCCCAATTTGCTATCCTCTACTCTGCTCGCCAGGCAGACGAAAACCATAATTTGCACTATTAAAGGAAACCCTACTTCATGTAGACTAATCCATGTCTGGGTTGAATAAAGAAAGGAAGGGAGACTGTACTGTCCAAGAGAGTATGCGTCAAACCCGCATCTAGGTTGAAAAGGGGAAAATCAGTAGCTAAGGAACGAGTCTCATGTCTCTTGGTTGAAGAAGGGTAGAAAGGCATGACAACGCAATAGAGAATGACCAGGTCGATCGGTTTGTTTTCCTCACATAGGAAAAAGGTGGCTAAAGAGAACAAAAATGGGACGTAATCCACATGTGCTGCATGTATATTTGTTGCTCTGGGCAACCATACCTCCCTCACCACTCTTCGTCCGTGAAGGTACATCGTACTGGTGCGCCCACTGTCTGAATGGGCTCCCATGCTCTTATTGCCACTTTTTTTGCTGTTAGTATAACGCCACAAGTCAAGTCAAGCAATGCTACTGCTAAAGTGATGCCACATTTAAGTAATACCGCTCTCAGTCTAATGCCACTGATAAATTTAAGCAATGCCATTTAATGTCACTGTATTATTTCAGGGTTAGCTGTTGATTGTGGATGTATTAAAGATTTTTCAGCTAAGGCATTCTAATGCTGTTGCACAGCCTGTAATAAACTAACTACTCTACTGTTGCACTAGCCACTGGATTAGTGTATATTTGTAGTATTCGAATGGTGTTGCATTAGCGTATGGACGTAAATAAAGTGTGGCAAGCTTTCCCAGATATGTGCTCAAGAAAACTACTACCTATTTTTATAAATACTAGACGTTTGGGTACTTTAAATTGAACAGCGAAAACGTCTTATATTAAGGAACAGAGGGTGTAGAGTTCACTCAAATTATCCTGGTAAAGCTAGTCACACCTTTGTTAAAATTAATGTTCATTATGTTATCGGAGGAGGTCTGTATGTTTGTCTCTAATGCCTGTCGACTACATACCCGACATCATGATGTAATGTTAAGTCATTTCCTATTGTACAGTGTCACTGAATTGTCAAGGCGGTGATGACATTTTATTTTAGTAGAACTTCACAAAATTTTCTTAAAAGAAGAGGAAAGGTCAGGAATGGCTCAGTTTTTCAGAAAAAATTATGTATGCCTTCCTGACATCAGCCGCTGTTGCTTTATTTATTCCTTCATACAGGTGGTTAGAAACAGTCTTGCTACCTTTTCCCATTAAGAAATTGGAATGCTTATATTTGTGAGTCTATGCTTCAACTAGTGCAACTTTTATAGTAATCACACTTTCTATATCTATGCAAATAGGGATGCTCGATTTTAGTGGAACTGCACAAAAAGTCCAACTGGTTCAACATTAGGAGCATGTTTTTTTCCAAACCTTTATATCCAATTGGTGGCACTATGAGCTGTTCATTAGGAAGGTACATGGTTTGCTACTATCTTGCTACTCTTTTTGTACTGTCATTAGATAGTAATACTAGTGGTTTCCATGTGAATTTATTGGCAGGGTGGACCTACATTGGAGGTGCAGGACAGGATTCAATGATTGGATGCTCAATTTCGGTCGTATCGATTTCACCTCTTCTATCACTGCGAACATGGTGTGGTATATATTTGCTAGTTGCTTGATATTTGTGCAGACAGAGATGTCTACCCGTTGCTATTTGGCAAACAAACAAAGTGTCTGCAATTTTGGTTGAATTGCACAAAAGAATAGTATAGTCACTGCATGCAGTGCCATTTGAAAATAGACACAAAGATTGGATAGTCACTTCATGGACTGCAGAAAAGTAGTACTGTACTATTTACTGGCCAACACTAGGTGCTTCATTGCTTTGGTCTGATTATACAATGGGCATCATTTTCCCTAAGTTAAAGTTTGTATTCCGAAAATAGTCTCGCGGTGTGATCAATAGAAGACCAAATCATATTGCAGTGGATGTTCCTCCATCATGTGTGGTTCATTCTCATGGTTCCAGCTGTTGGTGAAACCACTCACGTTTGCAAGAGGAATTGTAGACTTCACAAACAAATTTTTCTTTCAGTCTGTACTGAATGTTGGCCAAGAGAAGCATCCAGGTTAGTAGGAAGAACAAATATTTTTTCTAGACCTTTGCTTTCGGAGCTACATATTTCTATATGATCTGTGAATCATTCAGATGCATTAACATGTAGATCTTATGTATGGGAATCATACTAGCTAGTTTTAGTTGCGAGTCTTTCGACGCAAGATCCGAAGTGGCCGATCTTTCCTTTTGGAGCTACATATTTGTATATGATCTGTGAATCATTGAGATGCATTAACAGTTACTTATTTCTGTTCACTCAGTGTTTACAAGTTACTGATCAATCACTAGCTAGCCTACAAATGCGCTCCTGGCAGTTTTATTTGCGACGCAAGATGCGAAGTGGCAGTTTTTTGAATAAAAATGCCTACCTCTAAAGAACCTGACAAGCTACACTATCAATCCTACACGGATAAAAATGCCTACCTCTAAAGAAACTAACAAGCTACACTATCGATCCTACACGGATGAATAGCGGATCACGCACGTACTATCTCCTTTTCGGTTTGCAGGGCTCAATTCAAGAAACAACCTACTCGATCCTACACGTATAAATAGCGGATCACACACGTACTAGTACCTCCTTTCTGGTTTGCAGGGCTTAATTCAAACCTCTCACCAACCAAGGTGCTCCCACCGTCCGGGTTTATTAGTCCCGTGAGCAAAGCAGCAAGACCAAGGCATGGCAATAATTAACGGCATGCAGAAGTTTAAGACTAATTAATTCCAGCGATTTAAGTGGCTGCTTGCGTGCCCTCGGCTGCGACTCGTTGCATGCTGCTTCACATACTGCCTGCGAGAGATTCTGAGTGCCTGCATGCAGCCGGCTGTAATTAAGGCAGCTAACTGATGTGAAAAAAGATACGCTTTAATTGTTGCGAGCTTTTTAAATCCGTGAAATCATTATTGACAAGGAGGGAGATGATTCGAGTGCACTCGTCTGACCGCCATGCCGGCGTGCGACCCAGACGGGATGGGATGGCACAATTATAATTTCAGTTTCCCTAGTTTTCCACGGCAAGCTGGCGCACTAAGCCATTATGCATTGAATTCCGATGACCTTCGCGCTACCTTCCCCCTATAAGTACTCTTTCCCGGCCTTCTCCAGTGCCACCATGACCCAACTCACCATATCCTCATAAGCCCCCACCGGACCAACGTCGCTCGCCACGTCCGCCATGCCCTCGCTCGTCTGCGGTAGGCGACGCCGGAGGCGGTCACCGCCGGAACTAGTGTTCTGTTTTTCACCAAAAGGCAGATGAAGGGAGGAGGCATTCTATCTCTCTTTAGATGGAAATGCGCAGGTCGAGGAGTTGTTGGAGCGCGACCGCATGGCGGAGGAGCGGGAGTTGTTGGAGCGCAGCCGCCTGGCGGAGGAGCAGTGTATCGCCGATTTGTGCCGCCGGCGGGACATGGAGCAGCAGCGCACCAACGCTCTGAGTCGCGAGTAGAGCGCCCGCAACTGGGCCGACTACATGGAGGCCGGCGCCTGGCAAATATCCCTGGAGGCTCTCGAGCATGCACGCATTTGCGACGTTGATTTTTACTACCAGCTCGTCAAGTGGGTTTCCCGCTTGGAAGCCGAAGCTTCGGTGGACCATGCCGGCATGGAAAGGGCCAACGCGCGCGAGCAACATGCCCTATCGCACCTCTGGCAAGTCCGAGGCGAGGCGCAGGACGCCGGTGCCGGTGTTTAGCGTGTACCACAGAGGGCGGCCGCCATCGTCTAGTTAGCTAAGAGTAAGTTAGTACTTGTCTAGTGGGAGTAGATAGTTAACTTGGCTATGATGGTTGTCAACGTGGAAGTTCGGTACTCTATATGTGGATCAGACCTGTTACTTTGCTCTGAATGTTGAACTTTCCATTTGAACGTATGGAATGGGCTGTTATTTTTTTAAATGGGTTGTATTTGTCCTCCACGGGTTTAGAGGCTGACTTGTGGGCGTAGCAAGTTGACGCGTACACAATCAGGAGATGATTGTACGTGGAGAGAATGACAGCAGGGACCCCCAAGGTCATGGAAGTACGCAAGCAAGTGCCTCCTTATTTCAAGCCAATAAAAATGGCTCCTCCTAGTGGATTTCTGACATCTTGGTCCCATGCCATTGTCAACATAGTCAATAAACGAGAGAATTGCACAACGAGCGGCTGACACCAGGGACCCAGCAGCTCGCCCATTTATTTTTGTTTTGGGTTAATATGATAAATGCCTCCGAGAAATGCCACTGCAATTTCCAAACTTTGAAAAATGCCATTTCATGCCATTTCTAGTGGCATTTTTTGAAGTATGGAGTGTCGTTTTTCAAAGTTTGCAAACTGCAGTGGCGTTTTTCAAAGTTTGCAAAAATTGCAGTGGCATTTTTCAAAGTTTGCAAATTGCAGTGGCATTTTTATGAATCGCCATAATTGGAGTGACATTTATCTAATTTGTGTTTGAGACGGAAGCAGGGTGTCAACTGGGCTGTGTGGGACACTCTGGCCTGTCTAGACAGCCTTTTCTTTTATGTTTACTATAGACCAGCCCAGTAGTTTTTTTTCTTTCTGAAAATGGCTAGCCCAGTTTTTTTGTGATTTGTCAAGTAAGTCGCTTTATCAGGCCTGTTGGGCTGCAAATCTTTCAAGACGAGGAGAGCTTCATTCGGCTGGCCGAGACAATGACCCATCAGTAATGAGAAATGGGCTGTACATTTTGAAAACACATCAAACCGGCAATTAGTTTCAAATATCTTTTTTTTCATTTCGAGATTTTAAATTGCATTGATTTTTACGCGTGGACAATTTATTTGATTTTATATTAATATACATTTATTTTTAAAATCACTCTGAATGTGACTCGAAATTTCGGGATTAAAAACAGTTCAGACCGCACCGACATATGCAAAATTTCATATAATTTTTTAACCGTGGCCACAATAAGGGCTGTAATGCTAACAAAAAGAATATGGGCTCCAAAAAAACCCATAAGAATTATCAAATGGGTTGTAAACTATTTGAAATAATGGCAGATGGGTTGTATGCTGTTTTCCACAGATTTGAGGCTTTCCACAGATGGCCTATATACTGTTGGATGTCCAATCAACGGCCGTCGTGCTTCTTCATTCTCTGCTCTTCTTGCTGCAGCCGCTCAAACAAGCACCGGCCGGACTGCCTGCTCCCTCCTCCCAACGGCCGATTGTGCTGCCGCGCAGGCCTCACCGCGCCACCGTACTCCCATCGTGGGCCTAGCCATTCCTCTACTCACGCACAGTCCCACACCTGCTGTTATTCTCCGGCGACGGCAGATGAACCAGTAAACCCTCATACGGTCGTACTCCCCTCCGCGTGGGAAACAACTGCCGAGTCTTCCCTGCCTCCTTGTCGTTCCCTTCCTAGGCCTCGCCGTCGTCCACTGCCCTGGTGCTCTTGGCGTGGCGTGGTCAACATGGTCAACGACCGACATCCATCTGAAGTGGACTGTACATGGAGAGGCTGACAGCTGGGTCCACGGCCGCACGCAAGGAAATGCCTCCTTATTACGCGCCAAATAATGATTCCTCCACCCAACATCTGAGACCCACCAAAAGGGCCTCTCTTTTTCGCGAAAAAATGTTACCGTCGCTGACAGCTCGGACCTACCAGCTATATCTTCGCACGCAAGGAAGTGCCTCCTTATTACGCCCAAAAAAAAGAATACTCCCCATACGATGTCCACTAAGTGACGGGGCCTACTAAGTTGATGGGGACGAAGGGCTTTGTCAACTTAGTCAATATGCACGATTCTAGCTCAAATGACCGTACGATGTCCATCCAACAGCCGTAGTGCTTCTTCAACCTCTGGTCTTCTTGCTCCAGCCGCCCAAAGCAGCGCCGGTCGTGCCGCCTGCTCCTGCCTCCCGTGGCCGGCTGTGCTGCCTCGGAGGCCTCACCGCCTCCATAATACTCCCACCGCTGGCCAGGCCATCCCTCCACTCCACTCACCCACACCCCCTGTTATTTTGTGGCGACGGCAGCGCAGCCGAATCAGTGAACCCTCGTACTCCTCTCCGCGTGGGCATCTACTGCCGCGTCTTCCCCGGCTCCGCCTCGTCCCCTTCCTAGGACTCGCCGTCGTCCACCATCGTGGTGCTCTCGGTGCAGCGTGGTCAACGACCGAATTCCATCGGAAGAATACTGTACGTGAAGAGGCTGACAGCTGGGTCCACGGCAGCCGCAAGGAAGTGCCTCCTTATTAAGCAGAAAATAATTATTCCTCCACCTGACAGCAGGGACCCACCGGATGGGCCACCAGTATTTCGTAAAAAAAACGTTTGCCCCTGACTACTGGGACCCACCCGATGAGCCACCGTATTTCGCGAAAAAAAGTTCCCCCTGCTGTCAGCTCGGACCCATCGGAAGTGCCTCCTTATTACGCACAAAAAATGAATACCCCCCTGCTAGCTGGGACCCACCTTTGTGGGAGGCTGACTTCTGGGCCTACTAAGTTGACGGGGACGGAGGGCTTTGTCAACTTAGTCAATATAAACGATTCTAGCTCCAGTGACCGTACGATGTCCATCCAACGGCCGTAGTGCTTCTTCAACCTCTGGTCTTCTTGCTCCAGCCATCCAAAGCAGCGCCGGTCGTGACGCATGCTCCTGCTTCCCGTGGCCGGATGTGCTGCCACGGAGGCGTCACCGCCCCCTACTATTCCCACCGCTGGCCAGGCCCTGCAGCGACGACAGCCTCACACCGCAGCCAAACCAGTGAACCCTTGTACTCCTCTCCGCACGGGCTTCCACTGCCGCGTCTTCCCCGGCTCCCCGTTGTCCCCTTATTAGGCCTCGCCGTCGTCCATCGCCCTGGTGCTCTCGGCGTGGTGTGGTCAACGTGGTCAAGGAACGACTTCCATCGGACGTGGACTGTATGTGGAGAGGCTGACAGCTGGGTCCACGGCCGCAGCAAGGAAGTGCCTCCTTATTATGCGGAAAATAATTATTCCTCCACCTGACAGCGGGGACCCACCGGACGGGCCACCATATTTCACGGAAAAAACATTTCCCCCCTGACTGCTGGGACCCACCAGCTGCACCTTCGCACACAAGGAAGTGCATCCAGGCAAAAAAAAATTATTCGCCCCCTGACTGCTGGGACCCACCAGCTACATCTTCGCACGCAAGGAAGTGCGTCCAGGCAAAAAAAAGATTCGCCCCCCTGACTACTGGGACCCACCAGCTACATCTTCGCACGCAAGGAAGTGCGTCCGGGCAAAAAAAAACCAATTCGCCCCCCTGACTACTGGGACCCAACAGCTACATCTTCGTAGGCAAGGAAGTACCTGACAGTCGGGACCCACCTGGTCGAAGCGTACGTAGCATTGTCATTCTGGTCGCGAACGTGTACGTACATACTGGTCGATGTAGAGGCGCGCACGTAGCATGTACATATACGTACATCGGCGAGGGTGCAAGAAAGAAAATACGGCCACGTACATACACGCGCATACGTACATGGCTGGGTCAGAATGGAGAAACAACGTCGTCATCGTGTTCATGGGGAGCCAACCGGCTGGGTCGAAATGGAATGCGTGGTCGTGTTCATCGGGAGGGCTTGGACGGAACAGGGATGGAATCGAGGCCTGGCGTACCGCGCAATGGAGGAAACGGACCTCATATGTTCGGAACGGGGTCCTGTTGATCGGGAGGGGTGTGGTGTACCGCAAAACGGAGGAAACAGACCTCGTACGGTCGAAATGGGGGACCTGTTGATCGGGAGGGGTGTGGCGTACCGCAAAACGGACGAAATGGACCTCCAACGGTC